>NC_056727.1:974224427-974399427 GCF_019279795.1 Protopterus annectens | reverse complement strand
CCACACCCCCCTTACTATAAATAAAAACTCCTGGGTCGGGCTACAGTGGGGAAAAGGCCATATATCACTTTTGGTGAAATGTGTTTCAGTGAAATGTGCTTTCGGTGAAAAGTGCACACTAATTTGGTTTTCAGTGAAATGTGCTTTTGGTGAATAGTAGTAGATCCATATATATATATATATATATATATACATATATATATATAAAATTATATATAATATATATATATATATATATATATATATATATATATATATATATATATATATATGTAAACACACACACACTTTAATTTTCTCCTCCGATCCTTCATATGTCCTCCTAATCAACCTTATAATTTTATCAGGGAATACAACTGATATCATTACTCTGTTCATAAAATCCAAGCTTACTCTGTCAAATGCTTTCTCTGCATCAAGACCCACCAACAACAGTGGCATTTCCTTACATTATGCTTACCTCTAGATTATCATTATTCTGTTTATGTTGTCAAATCTTCCACAAAATCACATTGATCTATATCTATCAATTATGGCATCACATTTGCCATTCTTTTAGCCATTATAGACATAAACACTTTATAATCATGATTTAGTATTGAAATTTCCCTGTGTGAAGCTGGCTCTGATGGATCTTTACCCTCTTTAGGTATTACAGCTACTACCACTTTCTTCCAGGATGTTGGTACTTCTCCTCCTCTTAGAATACTGTTAAAACCTTCCAGATCTTTACCAGTTTTTTCCCTCATAACTTCCAAACTTTCACAGGAATATCATCTATTCCTGAGGGCTTTCCTGTAGATTGGTTATACGTCACCATTTTATCTCATCTCCTGCTATTCTAACTGTGATTAATTGAGCCTCCTCTCCCTATAGCCTTGGCATATTTGATTCTTCCACAGACATTTCCATTTGTACCTTTTATTGATTTCCATATTTCTCTGCTTTATACAGACATTCATCAATTTTCCAAAATAGTTCTAATACTTCTACAGGATCCCTTGTTATTTTCCTTCCTTGTTATCTTCCTTGTTATAGATTCATAGGTTCATAGGTAGGTACTAGGCTATCTGCCCGAAGGCATTTATAAGCCTAGCCGGAATGTGTTGGCTTTCGACGCCCCCTTAGATTAGTTCCCTGTGCCTCTGTCCAGCAGAGCCATTGAAGTGATCCCTGGGGGTAAACATTCTGTTTCCCATCCACTCGTCAAGGTTTCTCTTGAAGAGGGTTAGCAAGGAGCTCTGCCTAATGTAGAATGGAATCTTGTTTCAGAGCATGGGAAGTCTCTGGGACAGGAATCTATCCCTCCAGCATGTCCTATTTATTGTTGTGGTGAGTTTAGATCCCTGGAGTGTGTGGTTCGAGGGGATATGGTTTTCTTTAGGTGGAGCATGTCCATCAATTCTGGGTTGTACATGGCCTTGAATGTCAGGCAGAGATCAACTCTGAGTAGGCGGTATGCAACTGAATACAGCTGGAGTTTCTTCAGTCGAGCTGCATAGGGCATCTGCTTGAGGCTAGTGATCCTTTTGGTGAGATCCTTCTGTGGTCTTTCCAGTTGTTGCAGGTGTCTTGTAAGGTACTTCCCAAATGGGGCATTGTACTCTATGTATGATGGGTCTGATGAGTGATGTGTAGAGGGGCCCAATGACCTCTTTTGATCTGGATGCAAACCCTTTTGTGGTTAGATGGGCCACATAGAAGGATTTTGTAACCACTTTGGCAATGTGATTATCAAAGGAGAGGTTACTATCTACTTGGGTCCCCAGATCACATCTTCCATATTTTGGGGATTACCACCTATGTGGTAGTTTGTGGGTACTTTGTTTTTTCCAAAGGGGATGACTATACACTTTTTGGCATTTAGCTTGAGGCCATGGTTTTGACACCAGGTATCTGTCTCAGTGAGACCCTTTTGGAGGATGCCTGTGTCAGCTGGAGAGTCAATTATAGCCCCTAGTTTGCAGTCATCTGCGAACTTGGTCAGCCATAGTCCTCCTGTGCTTGCCTGTACCTCTGGCTCCTTAAGCTTGGTGGCAGCCCTTTCTAATTTCTTTTGCCCGAGTCTTTGTGCTAAACGTTTTTGTGCTCTAGACTTATTATCAAAAACCAGTTGCTTAACAGCAATCTTTCTAAACTCATGCATATTATCGAGGTAATCCCTTATTTTCTGTTTAGCATTCTGTAGTTGCTCCTCTTCTTGATCTGAGAGATTCCCCCTATTTTGTAATACTTTATTATTTGTCAGTCCCTCTAAGTACTTCTTGTTACTTCTTAACCGTATCTCCCTTTCTTTTATTTCTACCCTTTTTTAAATTCCACTTTAATTTTATCCCACTCCCTAGCTATATCTCAAAAGAAATTTATATCTTCTCTAATAGCTCCCGAATAATTTCCACTTCCTATTCCTTAAATTCCTCTCTTTTCAACACATAGGTGGGAAAGCGCCAATATCTCATTTTTATTTCATTATCCTGTGTTTTTATTTTAGCTATTATTGGTGCATGATCTGAAATAGTTATTGGGTGTATATAAAGGCTTTCAACTAAATGCACATGTTCCTGTGAAATGTAAATTCTGTCTAGCCTAGCCCAGTTTTTATACGTTGGGAATAATATGAAAATTCACTTTGCATTGCTAGTACTGAACTCACATCTTCCATGCCAAATATTTTTATAACTTTCTTAAAAAGTTTACCCTCCTTTGTTATAGTTCCCTTTCTGGGCCTCCCAGACACATCTTCACTGTTGCAAATCAAATTCCAGTCCCCACTTATAAGTAATATTCCTTGGTGAAAGCTGATTATTTTTCCCAGAATCTTCTTTAGCTCCATTATAGCAGTTTTCAGTGGAATATAAATACATGCCAGTGTAATTCTCCTCCTCCCTTGCCAGTAGCCCCTTAGTACTACAAATCTACCATTATTGTATTTTTTCCTCTTTTATTACTTTTGGAGCTCCACTTGCAATTAATATAAGTACTCCTCTCTTCCTTTGCCCCAGGTATTCTGCTGAATAACCATCCTGAAAACATTTTTTTATCAAATTCAAATGTTTAGTTCTTTCTAAGTGTGCCTCCTGTAGCATACTTGTTTGCACTCTACATTTTTAATATAGTTCACTACTCTTTCTTTTTTGTATTTATCTGTGAAACCATTAACATTTAAAGACATTATAGAAAGAATCACATTATTGAGGGATTATTATTCCCACCTTTTATGTATAACAGCTTTTTTGTTTAAATGTCTAGTTCCAGCTTTTGTGTTACATGCATGCACTGTTTGGCAGGTTAATCTTTTATAAAGTTGTTTATTGTCACTCCATTTGAACCTGTGTCACATATTGCAATTTTTTTTTTGTTTTATTGAAAACTCTCAAATAAAAATACACACCCACACCCAATACCCCCCTAAAACCTGCTAACTTAATAATAACACACAAAACTATGTACATCTTCAAATACTGAAGTTTACCCCCTTAATAGGAACAAAGGTTCCAAATTGACAGCCCCACACATAGACTTGAGCTAAAGAGAAAGAAAGATTATCTATGCTAAGACATGTAGTACAGCCTGTGATTCTATTAAATGCTGTCTGGTTTTGCCTTATCTTTATAGCTCTCCCGGCTGGGAAAACACTTGAATGCTTTTAGAAAACATTTTATCCAAGCCACTTCTCTTTATCAGATCATCTGCTTGTGACATGAGAACCAGATACATGACTGTTTAGCAGAAAAAAAGATTTTATAATATCCAGCTTTTTTCATTTAATTTCTTTGTTAAAACTTGTTACTGTATTAAGCTAATGGCCTTGACCCAGTCATTCCCCTATGCAAGAATGAGAAAAAGCACACCACATTTTTCTTTTGTCATGCTCTTTTAACTAGATCCCTTTCTCACATTGCATTGCCTACATTTCTTAAAACTGAACAAGGAGAAAGAGAAAAGAGGGGAGAAAGAAGCAAAAAGAATAAACAGAAGCACCTATTTAAATTAGTATCCCCATTACACTTAAAAATAAATGAAAAACTTTACTTTATAACATGCAAAGAAAATCAAGTACCACTTAAGTAATACTGTTAAGAAAAAATATTTTTACTTACAATTAACTCTTTCCCTCCTCTTCCCCTCTCCTGAGAATTTTTCCGAACATTAATGACATGAAGTAGGGCATATGCTTTAGAGTCCCCTACAAGTTTAGCAAAGTCCAAGAAAGTTCAACATTTCCAGATTTTCTTGTTCTATTCCTGTTCATCTCCATCTCCCAAAGCCTGTCTCTGCTTCAGCTCCACTGCACTCTTGATTCTTCTAGTCAACTCTTGTGCTTTTTCCCTCTCTCAAGTATTTTCCGTTGAAACACGAGTAAAGATTTCACTGGCACAGACTCTCTGTGGACTTTATTACCAGAAGAACAAAAAGCAGAATATCCTTCTGTTTCACAGCTCACTTTTTGTTGGACAAACGTTTGTATTTCTTCCTTAGCATATACTTCATCAAAAAATGTTTTTGTTCCTCCAGGGAAAAATATTTTGAAGATAGCCGGGAGCAGCAGTTTGAATCTCATGCCTGCTACTCAACATTAACTATATAATGGAATACATGTATTCCTTTTCTGCCTGGTATACAATGAGTAATCATTCTCCACAAATACTCTGCTGTCTTCTGCTTTCAGTACATTGCCCTTCTGCCACAGTTTTGTCATAATCAACTCTTTCTGCTGGTAAGATTGCATTTTTACTATTACAAGTCTAGGCTGTTTTCTCATAACCAGGTTGGAGCATACACATTGTGTCCTTTCAATTAAAAATTCATGTTGTGGAATACCATTCCAGTTGTTTATTTGTGCTTTCATGAAATTAATACAGTCTGTTCCTTCCAGCTTCTCAGATACAACAGAAAATCTCAGGTTTTCCCTACTCACTCTGTCCTCTAATTCTATTATTTTTTGAAACAGCTCTTCTTGTGCAGTCTCATATTCAGCCAGCCTTTTCTTCATTTTGAACTCTGAGTTTTGCTGTTTTATCATTTCATCTGAGTATCTGTTTAAAACTTCTTCCAATTTTCCAGCTTTTTATTGTATGAGTTGATATAGTCCATCAGTGTTACATTTATTTGTCAGGTCAGTATGTAATTGCTTTATACTTTCCTCAAGGTTACTGCAAGCCATGTCTGGTGCTTGCACTTGTTTTTGCTGAGCAGCTACATTACTTTTCCCAGCCAGTGTTTTTTCATCACCTTTTGTAGATGATTTTCCTTAAGGTTCTCTGTATTTCTTTTTTTCCTGGCATCCAGGCATTGTGCTTATTAGTTAGTTACTGAAATTTACTTAGAAATCCAGGTCCACTGGCTTTCTCTGCTAGGTTTCTGTTTTCACACTGGGAGAGCCAGAATTAAGCTGTTACTCAATGTACAGCCATCTTGGAAGTCCAGTAGTGCTACTACTAAAGGCAGTGTTGCCAGCAGAATGTACTGGAATCTTATTTGACTGAGTCACTCTTATAAACAATAACAACTGGACAAAGCTTTTGTCACTAAAGAAAATGCTTACTGTAATGAATGTGTTCTCTCTAATGGGGAATGTTCCTTTATCCCAAAGTTCTGTGGTCTCTGAGTTGATTATGATATGCACAAGTTGCAGAGGTTACAGTAATGAGGTTTTGCATTTGTATATATTTTTTTCAGCCAGACAACTGTTGAGTGTGTTGCTTAAGGAGTTAGATCAATGCCAGTTTTTCAGCAAAAAAGTCAGCACTGTGTTGAATACAAGTATGTCACCACTGGTTTTGGTGTTGGGCAGCTGACATGTGGCAAACTGTCCTGCATCAGCTGTTTATTATGAAAATGTAGGTAATAAGGCAATCACCATCCTTTGATGCTAACTTAAATAGCATTTATTTTCTGTAATGCCTGGTGAAATTACCATATGATGGTCATTTGGCTCCTGTACTCGGTGTTTGAGAGCATCACCAAAGAATGTAATATAATACAGTATAAACTACGTTCTGTTTGTATACCTTTTCAAAATGCCTGCAATTTTATTTCTTCCTTAGCTGTTTGTGATTTTGATTACATAAAGAAGTTGACCAAGAAAAGACATAAAGGTATGTCCTAATACCTAATGGAGGTTAGAGGAGCAAGACCTGGGATCAGAATGTCAGAAGCTAAAGAAGGGAGTACAAGCAAGCAAAAAAGCAGAAGAAGTTTTGCCTGGATTTTCACTTCAGTCTTTGAAAAGGGGAGAAATGGCAAAATATTTTTTCTGTGTCATTTTTCTCCCCTCCACCTGCTGACAATCAAGCATTCCCCAAACAGACTACAGCACATTCATTCCCTAGTGGTGGGAAGAACCCCACCATGTGTGGGAGCCTCCAGATATATTTGGATGAGAATTTGCCCAGAGTGGCCATCACATGCACAGATAGACACCAGAGGACTACGATCTTAGCACCACTTTATCAATGAGACCCCTGTTTTTTATATGCCCAACCTCACCCACTTGGTGGGAGGATAAGCTGCATCACCACAGTGGTTCACAATACCAATTATCATATGTGCATGCTCTTGCATGCCCATCAAGAAGTTTCCGTCATCCATGGTGGCTTGCTGATCTGCAAGCTTGTGTCCAGGTCTCATCACAGCCACTAACAACCCTCCTTATGGTGTAAGGTATATGGGTTTACTGGCTCTGCAACCCCTTCCTCATCCCCAGGATGCATACCCATCATCCCCTGCCTGTGCCATCTGGCTGGATTACACTTCATAAGCATAATAATTAGAGTTACAGATTTCATCTAAACTTCCACTCAAACTCAGGTTGCCTCTATGCCCTAGACATACAGGCACAATGGCACAAACGTAGCATAGGAAGGAGGTGTGAAAAAGGTTGGAGTAAGTTTGAAAGATGATGAAATATTCAGATACTAGGTTATGGGGGAACTATTAATTAAAGAAACATGAGGTACAGGTTCCAAACAACTTTCCACTGTATATAATTAGGGTTTATCAAGAGTCCATGATGGACTATTTCCAGAACTGTGCATTCTCTGCCTAAACTCTAAAATGGTGCAGATCAGCCTGAAATGATACTGAACTAACACACAAAAAGGGATGTAACAAAGGAGTCAGGTAAAGCAAGCAATGAAAGTGCAGATGGACAGACTGGTAGGATATCAAGATGCCAAGAGATAGAATGCAGAATGATTTCACAAAATAAAATTCCTTGACAAACCAGGTTGATATATTTCTGTTACTAGATAAAAATATCACCCTGCACTGGCATGCACAGACTTCAGAAAAGCTTTTAACACAGTATAGTAGAAAAAGTATATAGGGAAACTGGAAAGCATGGAACAAACCCCTCAAGAAGGAAATGATGGATGGAAGCAAAGAGATGTGTTAAGATAAAAATCTAGTAACACAACGTGTGACATATGCTTAATCCTTGGCAAATGCTGTTTAATGTATGGGTTGATGGCAAAGCTTAAGGATTAGCTTAACGATTATAGATCGGGCAAGTTTGTTTTCTGAATTAACAAAACTTGATCAGTGATTTGTGACTGATGGATTACGCTACAGCATACCTCTAAACTGCCCCTGATTTTTCAATGCCATCCCAGATTTTCTCTTGAAATTTTGCTCTTCCCCCCTAATCCCTTCTAAAACTGGTGATTTGAGGACAAAAGGTGATGGATCACACTTCAGAATATATAAAGTCACTTCACCCTTCCTTAATACTCCCACAGGTGTCCCCAAAGGTTCCATTTTAGGCCCCCTGCTATTCAACATATTCATTAACTACTTCTACTAAGCCATTCCAAACTCCAGCCTCATCCAATATGCCGATGATTCTACCATTATCTGCTCCTCCCCTTCTATCCCCACTTTAAATAAGTTTACCCAAACTGCCTTCTCCTGTACTGAGCAGTGGATGCTAGACAACCATCTGGCTCTTAATGCAGCCAAAACTAAACATGTTATTCACCACCTCCAAAACCTCCTCCCTAGATAAACACTCATTTATAATAACCAGAAAAAAATAATACTCCCCTAGAAATAGTCTCTGACACTAAACTACTAGGAGTACTCATAGATGATCAACTAAAATTTGACAAACATTTACAAGTAAATATAAAAAAAAACTTGGTATGCTATACCGCAATAATCGTTATATCTCTCCTTCCACTAGGCTCATACTAGCCAATACGTATCTCATCCCATCCCTCTTATATGGTGCATCTATCCTCACCAACCTGCAATCCTCCCTCAAAACAAAACTCTCCTCTTGCTATAACAAGATATCAAAATTTGCAGCAGGTCACAGAGCCATTTTTCACCATTGTAATTCTCTTCACCAACTAAACTGGCTTAAGCTACCTAACCTCCTCACTTATACCCAACTCATCCAAGCACACAAACTCATTTACAACCCCTCTCTTTGTCCCTCCTTGCCACTATCTTTGAAATGTATGAATCAGCATGACTTCTAAGATCTAATTCCCAAAAACTAATTAAATTGCACAAACCCACACGTCCATCTGGGAATCACCTAATGTCCTTCTTTCCTGCATGCCTCTGGAATTCTCTACCATCTCGTATCCACATCACCAGCAGTCTCTCCTCATTTAAAACCTTGCTGCACTCCCACCTAACTTCACAATGGAAGTGCTCCTGTTCCCATCCTACCTAATCCTTCTAATACCACTTCATACTCTCCTAGAACTAAATACACCATTACTGCCTCCTATAATTCCACAGCTCTATTGAACTTTTTGACCAACTACTTAACAGTTACCCTATGCTGCTACTTTTGTGTAAAAAAAAGTGTTTTTTTATTGCTGTTTTACAAACTATACTGATGTATTCTATCATTGTTAACCTTTTCTTATTATATTTACTTTGTATTCCTATGAGATAATCTGTAATGTAAATGTGCAATGTGTACTATGTATTTGTATTTTTCTGGAGCTTTTCTCCGCAGGACTCCATTGAAAACAAGCTCATTGTGGCCCAATTGGACTATCCTGGCAAACAAACTGCAAATAGATAAATAAAATAAAATAAAATAAATAAATAACATTAATTAGCATTACAGACCTCATTTATTTCCGAAGATGCACTTTAATTCACATTCTCTTATTCTGTCAGCTTCTCAAGTTAATAATACTAATACTTTAAAAAGCTTCTGTTATTTTTACTGAATATTTCTGGATTTCTCCCGTTTTCTAGAGGTAAGAGGTTGAATGCTATACTCTACAGTGCAATATGTAAGGCTTAGGTATGGACAAGGAGCTTTTCTTTTGTTTTACTCAAGCCCATGCTCTTGGGCTGTCCTGCTCTTGACATGTTATTATCAGCCTTCCTTCTCAATGCATGTACATACTTGTGAGACATTAATATCACTTTCTCTCTCTCTCTGCTATAGAATGGCATAGTGCCATAGGAAATGCCATTCCTTAAGATAGGTAAGCTGGACATCATCTGCTCAAGACTATCGCCCTAGTTTACCCTGCAGCATCCTAGGTCATTATTTGATCCCAGGTGGCCAGTGTCCCAGTTAGACACCCCTCCCCCCAGTGGAGAGTTTTTAGGGGGAGATTTAATGCAAAAATATAAATGTGGACATTTATAGGAAGTGGGCTTGGTTTCATAAAAACTGAGTGACAGACAGCTGTCGGTGTGATTATCACCCCCTAAGTAAGTATGACTGTACAATACAATGTGAAAAAACTATAGCTAAGATAAAGCAAAAATTAAATTTTTTTTTTTTTACTTTCCACTACCTGTCAGCCATCAGCTCAGTGCCATCTACTGGCTTGTTCATCCTTCTCAGGGTGAGAGCTATGCCTGGCCCTTGTATTCCCTAAGAGTTAAGAGCCAGTTGCATAGCCATCATTCTTGCAGTTTTCCTGCTTTTGGCACTAATCCCATCTCCTGGTGCATGACATGAATACCTGTGTCACTATGGAAGGTCAAGCTATGCCCACCTCCAATAAGTGCATGCTTCCACAAACACATTGTGGAGGGCTTCCTACCATCACCAGTTTGGATAGACCAAGCTAATGCTCCCAATGTGTGTCTCTGTTCACTACCTTCAGGCCTTCACCTACATGGCATCACACAGCTGAATGGAGCCACTACCCCCTCCCCCCAGGATGGGTGAGATGTCATTGTCTACTTACTCCCATCCTTACCATCCTGGCTCTTCCAGTACCCAGGCTACTAGTCAAAATCATTAGAATTGTACAGGAGAAATTGAATCAAAGCACCCATATGTTATTGTCTAACTGTTTCACTTTCAAACATGACAGAAAGGCCTGCTTATCTCACAACCTTTTAGCACAAGAATTCTGGACAAATGGTAGGGGTACAAAGGCAAAAATCATAGACAGATTTTCAGTATTGCTTTTATACACTTAGAAAGTCACTAGAATAACAGGCTTTGCATTAGCATCCATTTATCTGTCCATGCATCCATAACCCCTTCTTCCCAGTTTTTTTGCATATGGGGTCAGGGTGTCACTTCAACAGTGATAAACATTTAGAGCCACTGTTCACATTGTCACGTATGTCTGTCGTTATTTAGTAACTACAGTTCTCAGTAATTTGCCAGAAACCATAAATGTCATAAGTAACAAACCAAAGATATGAGAGCAAAAATCTGTTACTTCTGCAAAATTCTAGACAGTTATTAAGTATGGAGATCTTGCTTAAAGTCTTGTGCACATCAGTAAAGCCCATTTAGGAAGAAAGTCATCAGATTAGTCAAAGGAGTGTAGATGAGGTTAGCTAGGAATACATGGGATGTGTATCATGCTTCTGAAGATCATACACACTGCTCTACATCAGCCTTTTTTATGGCTCACACTAAAAACATGCTTTCAAATATTAACATAATTACAATGCTCTGAACTAATCTCAGTCTAGCAGATGTACTGCATGCAAAGTAATATTGCACCACATGAATTCCTAGAAACAATCTGGGCCTTACCTGGAGGTTCCTAGTGAGAAGAGCATATTTTTCTTCAGCTGTCAATTGATTCTGCGCCATTATCACAATTTTCTGTAGCAACTTCTGCTCTGCAAACAAATAAAAAAGTATTCAGAAGCAGAACATCATAAAAGAATATACCTCTCCACTGAAAATGTGTCAAATCAGATATGGTAAGGTAGCACAAACTAGAAGTTAGGCGGCAGTAAGGAAAGAAGAGTCTGAAAATTAAGTTAAAAACGTTTGCAGTATGCCTTAACAGAAACAGAAATTAATTCATACGGTTCACGAGCTGAGTTTTTCTTGTACTCAATGGATTGAAAAGTGTACAGGATGTTGTGCACCACTATGTTTATACAGGATAGGGCTGGTCTTTTGACAAAGATGTTATATTCAGTTGTAATGCTACAAATTAATTTATAAGTATACAAATATAAATGAAAATAGCCTACCAAAGACCTCAATGTACATAACATATTGTTTTAAGATAAACCTAGACTTAAGGCAAGGCCCTAGGAGAGCAAATAGAATATTGAAGGGGAGTACAAAAGTTGTGAGCATTTTGCAATGAGAGTTCATTTAGGTCTAGGGTCTTTTCTACGTGGCCGTTATACTTTGAAAAGCTATGCTTCATTGGTTAAAAGTGGCCACCGTAATTTGTGTTTATAGCTTTTTAAAAAAAGTTGGCACCTCTATGTGTTTCTGAGTGCACATCACATTGCCTGATACCCTGTATTTCCTGTGTAGTTGGAAGTAAGTGTAGATGAAGCTGCCTGCATGAATTTTATAGCTGTCTCTTTGTTTGAGTCATCCTGAATACAGAATTTGACAAAATGATAACTACCAGTTAAAAAAATAGTTCAAAATCTACCTTTTAGCTAAGCCTGCATGAACTAATGACGTACTATGAAATTTTAATTTGTCAGGGTATTGTATATTGTTTAGGATTGCATGTATTGTTTTTTCCAACTCCTCAAGTTTAATAAGACACTTTATTGACTAAGAATGACTGACTAATCTTACAAATAAAAGCAAAACTAAAGAGTGACTGACTAATCTGGTAAGACTACCACCAAGCCCCTTTCCTCTACTGTTGTTGTTATTTAGCCCTCCTTTCCTGGGTTTTTGATTTCCATATAGATTGTGTTACCTTTTGCTGATGAATGTAAGCTGCCATATTTTAGACCATTGCTACAGTTTTTCCAAGTCTCTTCTCATCCTTTCTACAACTTTTATTGCATCACCTCTATTGCATAATTTAGTGTCATCAAACCTTTCATTCCAGGTTTGCTGTGAGGTTACGTATAAAGACAATGAAAATAAATGTCTGCAGTTCTGATGCCCTGTGGTCCTCCAGTGCCTTCCATCCTTTGATCTCAGTGAGGTCCATTTACTATTACTTTCTGATTCTTATTGTCTAGTCAATGGTTCTGACATGGTATCATCCAGGACCCACTCAAACTCTGTCTAATAATTTATTCCCTAACCATTTATGGGTACCATGTGAAATGACTTGCTGAAGTCTAAATAAACCCCCTCTGCCACCCTTTCTATGTAAAGCATTGGCTACTCAGTCAAATAACTCTATTCGATTTGTTTGGCATGCCCCTCCTTTTGTCAGTCCAGACTGCTATGGATCTTGTGCCCTGCTCACTTCCTGATACAATAAAACATTAATTTTGCAGTCATTTCATTATTTCCTTACAAACTAAATCAAACTAAGAGATTTGTAATGTATAGCCCCCCTTCCTCCCCCTCCCCACTCCCTCTATTGGGAAAGTGAATTGTATTTCCTGCCATCTAGTCATCAGAGACCTTACTTTTTTCCCTGTGATTCATTAAGATTACTTTGGATTTCTGGTTCTGGGTCTGCCCAAAACTCTGAGTCACTTGTTGGAAAAACAGATTAAAAACTGCCCTGCCTCTTGTTTTTTGCAGATGATAAGATGATATGAAGAGGCAAACCACCTTCCAGACCTATATGTCAAACTAAGATAAACTGATGGATAAATTAAGCTGCAAATGGCCTGGCCGTGTCTCCCCATAGGACTATGTCTCAACAGCATGACCTGGATTTTGACACTGATGTGCACTGGAAAAATGAGATTGAAATCTATACACTCCAAACAACATTGTAAGCCCTTGTTGCCTCAGTTAATAAAGTATAAAGACATTGCAGAGTGAAGTTATAAACATGGAAACAAGAACACAGCAAGGCCCTGACTCCATAGCATAGAGGGATGGCTCCTGTGAGCCATACGACCCAAGAATAGTTAGTGGCTCAGATAATGGGGGAGCTGGGAGGGGGAATGAGAAAGAATAGACATTTGCTGGCTTGCCTATTCTGGAAGAGAATGAGAGGTTTCAGCAGGTGATCTGACAAATCCAATGAAGGGGGCAGTACTATAACTGCGTGGTGGATTACCACTAACGTTCAGCATCAAAGTGGGGCTGGAGCTAGATGACTCTACATGCAGGCAAAGGGACAAAACAAGAAAAAGACAAGACCACAGCAATTCAACTAGTATATAGTCTGCCTGCTACACTCCTTCATCCAGCACAAGTTTGCACTCATTCACCTCCTTAGAGAGGCAATGGGCCATAGCTGAGAAAATGAATAATTTAAAAAATTATATAAAGTAGGGCAACTGATGGCTGATCAGGATACCAGAAGGCAACAAGAATTTACCTGAAGGAATCAATGAACACCTGGTGGTGAAGCAACTGCAGATTTGGGATGTTTGGCAGAGGAAAGTGGAGAAAAGTCACTGACATTTTGTGGCAAGTCTATTGGCCCAGTATGTTGTCACTGAACTATCAATGCAGACAATCTGTCCTGACGTTGTGTGGCAATCAAATAAGGGAAATGGGCAGTCTCCTCAAAAATAGGCCAGGACTTTTCAGACCTTCTGCGTGTGAAAGGCCCGAGTATTAAACATTAACTGACATTGTTGAGGAATAAGGAAGTTACAGGTTAACTGTTATTCCCACTGTGAATTAAAGCTCACTTGAAGGAAAGTCTACAGCTTTTCCCCCTCCATACCATGGATGTAGATGTATCAGTGACAATGCCATACTGTGAAGAGGCAGATACAAAGCTGAGCATTGCTACTTTAAAAAAATGAGCTTGTCAGGGTTCACTATGTTCAGACATTGTGAAGTAATTGAGAATATGCAACCTGGATCGCTTCTCATATGGAGAGAATGCTGCGGAAAAAAAATTTATCAGTATTATATGCAAGTCTCCACTTCTTCCCACCCTGGTACTTAGGATATAAAAGACGAGGTGTCCTGCCTTTTAGGAAAGAGACAGATTCTAGTTATCAAGGGCTGGGGGTGAGATCACGGAATTTCTGGGGGGCTTAATTTTTCTTTTCTAACTGCCTTAATCACAGATTGACCAATTGTGACATGTGGGACGTGCAATAAATCCCTTTCCTTCCATCTTTGCTTTGATCTGCTAAGCTCCTTGTCATAGCATGCAAGTATGCTATCTGCAGCTTTTTGTTAATGTTTGCAAGTCATTGTTAATTTTACAAAACAAGCCCACACTCACACTTCTCATCTCTCCATTTGGCACATATCCTTCCATTCATGATTGTTTCCAGGTGCATGTCTCCATTAAGGATAAGCTATGTTGGTGAACAAGTATTGATTTTTCCTGCCAGTTTAACATTTTTCATCTATCCATGCCGAAGCTGGCACGATAGCTAGCAGACAGTAACAACTGAGGAATGATGCTTCCGTTGTAGCCATGCAACTCTTATGTTGTTAACTTAGCTCCTACATATTTTTTGACATTTTTCTTATATTGTGAAGTGCTATCACTTACTTATATAGTCGTATCTACTGTTTTACACAGTGGTCACCATTACAGTTTATATAACCGGTGCTTCAGTATCACTGCACTCTAGAGATGCTGCTCAAGCTGCACCATGTTTTGCTGTCTTGGCGCAGGTACGTTCAAATCTTTGTTTATACTGCTGCTTTTGGTCCAGTCTGTACAGCTTATACATACTAATCATAATTGCCCAGACAGTGTGCATATGTATAAGCAATATAAGGTACTCATGCACTGGTTAGTATTTTGTTGTACAGTTTTACCATACCTCTCAACCTCATAGAGCAAAATATCTGGAAAAAGCCACAAATAATGGGGGGGGGGCAAAGGCCCAAAAACGGGAACATTTTTCTAAATATTGCTCTTACAAACTTTCAAGTTAATAGAATAACAGCTGTTGCTTTAGCAGGACTTTCTGGAGGATATGAAGTTTGAAACTCAAATGTCTATCATTATTTTCTGACTTTAGTCCTTAGTGATTTGCCAGAAAACCAAAATTTTATGAGAAACAGGCCAAAAATATGAGGCAGAAATCTGGACATTCTGCAAAAATCTGAACATTTGAGAGGTGTGAGTTATACCTAAGTCATATTTTTATTTTTTGGTCAGGACTTTACCATTTGTTGCATTGAGCTGCTCACCTGCATTCTGTATGCATGTGTGTAAGTTCTCCTCACCTCCTTTTCACCTCCCTATTGGCTCGCTATTTCCAAACTACTTGAATCTCTTCCTATTACTTTCTTACAGCTTGGCAACCAGCAAGTAGAACATCACTTGATAGTGGTGGCTGAAAACCCCTCCCCACAATTTGGCTGCACAGCCACAGCACTTCTTGTGCCTCAGTATGGCTAGATTTCAGAATTTTACACTTGGATCCCCTATTTGACTACATGCATGCATGAGGTGTACCCCTCTGCTGCACTGACCTGTTTTTGTAGCTAAGTTGCACTGTCTATAGCTAATGGAAACTTCTGCTAATAAGGGTTATGGCCATCTCTTTAGAGTTTCTACTCAAGAGCTTCATAGCCAGATCCATCCCTGTAATGCATCCCTTCTGTCTCACTCAGCTGAATTACATGTCTCCCCACCCTCCATACAGGCTTTGCTGACCACCATCTGTAGCTTCTAGTCTCTATTGATATTTCCCAGTCAGTCTCTTATCTGCAGCTACATGTGATTAATTCCTTCCTGAAGTGCACCTTGATTTTGTTAGTCACATTACCTTTGCTGGCTAGCCTGCAGTTCTTCTCCTTCCTCTGCTTTCCTTTTCATTAAAACTGCTGAGCTCCCCAGATGTCTGCTGGACTGCACATGTGCAGACTGACTGACATCCCCTAGTATGGGAGGTGTGAGTTGCTTTGCTCTGACACACCACCATTCCCCACCCACCTTAGCCACAACTATATTCACAATCACATATCCACATACACATACACACCATTCATGACTCCAACTTAAAGACACACATGATTACATAACTATTCATAAACATATCATGAAAATCATAGTACTAGTCTCCCAGTTCATTCACCTAAAAGACATCAGCCACTCCTTAGGACATGACTAGTCTTATTTATACCATTAAATTCATACCCTTACTTTGCCAGTTCAATCAAACAGCTACAGTGATATTCTAATTTCCCTGCACTGCAATGCAAATCTATCCCTGCTAATTCATAATTCTATTACAGTCTTGATACATAGTAAACAGAACACACCCCATCCACAAATCCCGCTGGGTAAGTACATCAGCAAGTTGAAAATATTCTCACTAGATATTTTATCCATATTGTTCAAAACTTCTTCCTTCCAATCAAACACCATGTAATCAAACCACACAATTACATTACCCTTAACAAAACTGCAAACTTTCCAAAGATTCAAACAGTGAAACCATATTCCATAATTCCGTTTAATTTACCTTACCTTTAATCACCTTCCTTTAAGACAAAACAATGTGCCTAATTAATTAACCTTTTATCAACCAGCAAGCTTAAACAATACAGTCACCACCACCAATTTACACTCATCCTTCTCTCAGGTGACATTCATAGCAACGTTGAACCTAATATTCCCTTACACAAACACAGAATCTGTCAAACTCCCCCATGCCCACCTAAGGGCTAAACATTGCACTGTTAAGCTGCACTGGAGCAAATAATAATACTAACCAAATGTTTATCTGTTTGTCATAAAAAACTAGATATATGTGTACTCTTAAGAAATCTGGCTGAAACCATGTTCTACCTCCCTTCATGCTCACCTCCCACAGTACAACACCATAAGAATGAACAGCTTAGGTATTCATATTGGCAATTGCTGTATGCTAGCAGCTAAAATCTTATTTGACTATCAGATTATGGTCAACTCATCTACCGTAGATGATTTGAGCCCCAACTGGATACTACTGGCTATTGTCTTTCTAAAAATGTAATAGTAATTATTGTGTTTGTTAAATTAACTCTCCCAATCTGTCCTCTACTCAGCATTCACCAATCAAATACAAACTTTCTCTCTTTCTCTCATTTGGCCTAAGACGAAAATCATGTGCTAATCCTAGGTGATTTCATCACCAACGTCTTTGGCCCATCTATTCACACCCTGATAGCTTCTTCTCTCACCTAAGATGAAGTCATTTTATTCATGAGCCAACCATGCCAAATATTCTAGCAAACAACATACTTCTGGGTATCTTAATTACGATCCAGCTAAACAAGGTACATTCTTTAATAGTTTCATAGGTTCATAGATAAGTACTAGGCTAACGGCCCTGGAGTCACTGCAAGCCTAGCCCAATAGTGTTCCCAGTCATCTGGCTTAGCAGATGTTAGTTCCCTATGCCCCTATCTAGCAATGCGATTGAAGTGATCCCTGGGTTGAATTTCCTATTTCCCATCCACTCATCAAGATTTCTCTTGAAGAGGGCCAGTGAGGTGCGCTTCTTGATGTGAATGTGGAGTTTATTACAACATATTGGAAGTCTCTGGGTTAGGAACCTGTCCCTCCAGCACGTTCTGTTTAATGTGGTGATAAGGTTGAGGCCTTTGGAATGAGTAGCATGGAGGGATTGGGGTTTTTTCAGATGAAGCATGTATAGTAAAACTGAGTCAGACATGGCTCTGTATGTCAAGCAGAGATCGCCTCTAAGTAGGTGATATAAGATGGAGTGAAGTTTACGTTTTTTAAGTCTGTCTGCATAAGGCACATGTTTAAGTCCTAAGATCCTCTTAGTGAGGAACTTCTGTGGCCATTCCAGTTGTTGGAGGTGTCTAGTGAGGTACATGCCAAATGGGGCATTGTACTCTATAATAGGTCTGATGAGGGACGAGTAGAGAGGGATAATGACTTATTTTTTCCTGGATGAGAAACCTTTTGAGGTAAGATGTGCCATGTAGAAGGAACAGTGCTGATGTGGTTGTCGAAGGAGAGATTGGTATCTACCTGTGTCCCTAGATCCCTTATAACACCTTCAGAGTTAAGTGGGTTCCCTTCGATCTGGTAGTTTGTGGGCACCGTGTTTTTCCCGAAGGGAATGACTATGCATTTTTTGGTGTTCGGCCTAAGCCCATGGTTTTAGCACCAGTCGTTTTTTTTCTGTTAGGTCTTTCTGTAGGATGTCCACATCAGCTTGAGAATCAATAATAGTTCCCAGTTTGCAGTCATCCACAAATTTGGTTAACCAGAGTCCCTTGGTGTTGGCTTGAACTTCAGAGAAGTAGATACCAAACAGGAGAGGACCCAGAACCGTTCCCTGTGGGATTCCACTTGTAACTGCCCAGTAGTCAGATTTGGAGTCAGCTACTTTCACCGTGTGTATTCTGTCCATGAGCCAGTTGGCAGCCCATCTAGTAATGTATGGGTTAATGCCCAGATTAGTGAACCTATTAATGATTCCAGACTGTGGGATGGTGTCAAAGGCTTTAGCTAGATCGAGGTAGGCTGGTTGGACAGCTTTGCCTTCATCCACCACTCTGGTGACAGCTTCGAAGAAGTCTATCAGACTGAGCAGACATGATCTGCCTTTCACAAACCTAAACTGTGTGGGGTCTAGGGTTTGAAGGTTCCCTATATCCTTATTTATATGATCCATAATAATACGTTCCATAGCCTTACAGATCAGGCTCGTCAAGCTAATGGGGCGGTAGTTCCCAGGGTCAGTAGTCCCACCCCCTTTGTGGAGTGGGATGACTGTAGCAGTGTGCCATTCAGTGGGGACAAAGCCAGAACTGAGGCTGTAGTTGAACGGGGCACTCAGGTATGGTGCCAGTTCTTTTTGTAGATCATGTAGTAAACAACCCAGTAGATTATCTAGTCTCACGGAAGCTGTATTCTTATCTTTGGTCAGTGCAGTTTCTACTTGTGCAGTCGTAATAATAGGGAGATGGTATTCCTCAAGTATGTGGATGGGCCCTTTCAAGGTGAGGGGAGAGTAAAGTTTGCACTAAACCTATCTGCCAAGATATTGGCAATGTCAATTGGTTCAGTATAAGTGGTGTCATTGTGCTATAGCTCCAAGCAAATCTGCCTATTATTATGCAGACTCTGGACATAACTAAAAAAGCCTTGTGGTTGTCCTTAGTATCTGTAGCAATTTTGCTTTCATAACTAGCTTTGGTGGATTTGATGAGGGATCTCAGTTTCTTACTGAGTTTTCCAAGGGACTTTTTCCAGTCATCAGACTTTACCCTTTTCTGCAACAGTTTTTTCCTTCTGTTGTAGAGTTTGTTAATGGCAGGGATCCACCAGATTTGGCTTCCTTTTTTTAGAGGAGAACGTCTTGGTTCTGTTTGGTAGGGCCCTGTCTATGCAACTGTTTAAGTGCTCATACAGTGCCTTGGTGTATGATTCAGCAGCCATACTCCCATTCCCCATTTCTATGGATGACGTGAAGCTTGCCACTTATGTCCTTAGAAGCTCAAAATTAGCTTTGGAGAAGTTTTTCACAGTGGTTTCCTTTTTCGGGTGTGGGAGCTGGATTTGGATATCAATAGTGATTAACTTGTGGTCGGATCTGACCATGGAGGGGTTTAGCAAAGGAGTAGAGCAGCAGTCCCCCATGTTTGTCAAGAATGTTGTTTCCCCTAGTGGGGGTGAGGATGAATTGGACCAAGACATTGGAGTTGATGAATTCCAGGAAACGTTAGGCAAAAGAATTGGAGCAGGAGTAGTTGTTCCAACTAATGGAGGGGTAGTTAAAGTCACCCAAAATAAGGGTATTAGACTGGACCTTGATGTCTTCAAGAGTGTCCAGGAATGCAGAGTGGGAGTCTTGGGACATTTTGGGGAATCTGTAGCAGGCTACAACATGGACTGCAATTTTGTCCAGTGATAACTGTACTTCAAGTATTTCTGATGCATTACATTGGACAATCCTTCAATATCAGTGATCTCTGTGCCACCCACTTTAAGTACTCTCTAATAAGCCTAGACCTCTCCCCCATTCTATACCATTTGCAAAATCACTCACTAAAACAAACATACAAAATGCTGTTAGCACCATGAACTCAATAAAGTGGTGAATTTTCTACCTCATATTAGATGGTATTACTGATACTACAGCCTGTCTAAACAATACTCTTACAAGCATACAAAACCAGATACACACTCAATTTACCTACATAAAGCCTCATCTTACCATGGATGACCTAGGAACTTTGAAATGTACTTAAAAATGAGACAATGCATGGAAACATGGGAAGCAACACAATCCAGAACAATCACAACCAATACACATCCTTGTAAAATCAAGCCAAAAAAGCTTTCAGGTATCTCAAAACATATTACCTCTGCAGCAGACAGAATTATACATTCACTATCTCTAGGCAAGGGAGTGCAGAAGGGTAACCCCCCACCCCATAAAAACCTAAAAAAAGTTTACCTTTCATGGTGTTGGCCAACTAAAACATTTCGATGAATTCTCCTTCAATGAACAGGTTGTTCACTGATTTCGATGATTCGGGTTCAATGATTAGGTATTCGATGTAAGAAACATTTGACAATGTGATATAGACCCAACAACACAGGGAGGACATGCAGATTCTACACAGAAGGCATTCTATCTGAGGGATAACCAAGTGGTATGAGCTAATAACATCAACTGTTGTGTCACTGTGCCACCATTAAGAAATACAGTAACAGGGTTAAATCACTTTTTCAACATGCAGCTGCACCAAATGGAAGAGATGGAATCAGGAAGAGAAGAAGAGTAAATATTGCTGAAACTGATTTCACCCTCACGTCTTTGTGAGTACTTCCATGTGGCGGACACTGGTTTTTACAAAATCTCACCAAGACGTCAGTGATCTATAGACCATATTTTATGCATCATGGAGACAGGTAGGTCAAAAAGTAAAAATGACTGGGTGCACAGGTCCCAAGATAAGGTGCACGCTCCTGTTGTACAAACTAGTGCCAGGAATGGAAAAAAGAGAATCCTCAGGACATAGAAACATTCCTACCACAGGGTTAGGCCACGTTCGGGGAAAGGGTGCCCACTATGGAAGAAGGATGCTGTAGTCCACAAAAAGCACAACATCTGACAGCCCAAGCAAAAGGCAATGAGGCAATAAAGTAGAGTGTTGAGGATAGAATAAAGAAATTATGCATTGTTACTATTACACAGAAAAAAAAAACAGAATTTCCAAACAGAGGAAACATGGCAACAGTAAAAGACAAATTAGAGGAAATAAAAATATTTGCACAAGAAAACTGTTAAATGCTACAGATAATAATTGAAGGTCCCTAATGCAACAGCTTAGGGAAAACATTATCTGAGTGAAGAAACATTGGCCCACCTCTGAACAGAAACAATAGAGAAAGGGGGAAAAGGCAAACTGTAAAATAAAACTGAGGTTATTGAAAGGAATAAAAAAAAACACTGACATGGGAAAGAAAAAAGCAATCTGATATGGTGTGATATTTATGCAGAAAAGAAAGACAAACTAATCAACACAAAAACATGCATCTCCAAAGATATTTGAAGAGAAATATAGGTAAATACATCCAAATATGGTGAATTTCACAATACAAAAAATAACATCACAAAGGGGGGATGCAAAAAAATAAGATTAGTGAGGTAGAAATTAAACAAATAGAAAATGAAGTGATAGACCTTCTCTGAAGTGGAGGATTTAGTGTGGAACTCCAGCACAGGTGGTGTCATACTATAATGGATCAAAGAGCCCCCAGACAGAGGAGCAACAATGAAAGCAGGATACATCTGAAGAAGATTTACCATGGGCCGATGTTCAGGAGCCTTCGGAAGGAGACTCCCTCAAAAGTCTGGGTAGAATTGCACAGCAATTGAAAAAGCAGGAAACAGTGGCAACTCTGACACAGGTAATATTAATATTGCAATATGATGGGCCAATGGGGCCTCAGATGAAGCAAAATGCATCTGAAGAAGATATGCCAAAGGACAATATTCTAAAACTTTCTGTAGAAGACTCACATGAAAGTCCACTTAGAAATGTAAATTAAGGGAAATAGCAGAAAACAGAGGGTAAAGAAGATGTTCTCAGTCCAGAAGAAAGTAATCTGGGAGAAGACCTGCTTGATTTAATAGAGATGGATAGACATATTAAGTAAGATTAAAGAAATACATTACAACAACTAAATTAGACCCAAAATGTTAGAAGACTGGTAAAACAGATGAACACAGTAATCAGGTCTATTAGAGAAATTTGTGTGATATAACAGAAGTAAATGGGATGTATTATTTACAGCTAAGATAATAACAAATAAAGTATTACCACAAAAAGAGTAAAGGAAAGGAGGTAATAACAAATAAAGTATTACCACAAAAAGAGTAAAGGAAAGGAGGTAATAAATAAAGTATTACCACAAAAAGAGTAAAGGAAAGGAGGTAATAACAAATAAAGTATTACCACAAAAAGAGTAAAGGAAAGGAGGTAATAACAAATAAAGTATTACCACAAAAAGAGTAAAGGAAAGGAGGTAATAACAAATAAAGTATTACCACAAAAAGAGTAAAGGAAAGGAGGTAATAACAAATAAAGTATTACCAAAAAAAGAGTAAAGGAAAGGAGGTAATAACAAATAAAGTATTACCACAAAAAGAGTAAAGGAAAGGAGGTAATAACAAATAAAGGAGGGGAACAAGCAGACTGCCACTTTGGAAGTATCGATTAACACAAGTATCTCTGTTAGAAGAAAACAGAAAGGGGAACAAATCGTCAAAAATGCTTAGAAAGATAGATGTGGTAAAAGCAATACATGGTATCAGAACAGACCAGGATTTATCATGCACCATTTCCAATAATAAACTAAAAATACCAGCATAAGCAGAAAAACAAAGAAGGCGTGCATAAATATATAGGAAAACTACAAAATAAGCAATTCACTGATAACACAATAATGCTTTACAGATAACTGGGAAACAAAGCAAAAGCAAGGGAAACACCAGCAAAAAAAGAAGAAATAGTTACATTTTGGAGAAACATTTAAGACAATGTTGTTGAAGAGAACAAAGATGGGAATGGATGGAAGAATTAAAAGAAACAGTAAGTAGCTCTAATGCAGATGATATGAAACTAGATGAAGTAGCAGCCAGAGAAATTGACGTAAAAGTAAGAAAAGCTCCTAAATGGAAAACCCCAGGTCCTAACTTCTGGCTAAAGTTATTAATGTATTTACACTAAGATTCAGCCATGAGTGCAAATTACTTATATGCACATCCTGAACCTGCAAGCCATCCTAAGAACAAGAGACCAATAACTTGCATCCCAAAGATATATCAATTATATATACTTATTAGTATATAGTATTATATACTGGAATTGATGCAGACAGAGTTTATAACCATCTAGAAAAAATAGTCATGGTACTAGATCAAAAATGTAATACAAATAAGTCAAAAGGAACAAAGGCACATCTGTTGTTAAACAAAGCCATAACAGAGAGCTGTAAAACAGGGAAGATTACAAATAAGCATTCAACAGTATCCCACAGTTATGGATAATGCAATATTTACGGATGTAGGACATACACACTACATTGATCAATTATATTGCAGTGACTGTGAAGCAGTGGCAAATCACTATGCAGCTAAGCTATGACAAAGGGGAAATTATTATCCCAGGGATAAAAATTCAGAGCATAGGCATAGGCCAAGTAGGCTGCTACCTAGGGCGCCACTGTAGCAGAGGCACTCTTCCAGTAATCTGGGTGGTGTAAGTATGCCAGGATGGGGGCACCAAGTGCTGTGGGGGGGTACTGTGGAGGCCTTTTCCCCTAGGGCACTAGTTGACCAAAGCCCAGTCCTGATTCAGAAGGGCTTTTCCAGGGTGATTCTTTGCCATTGTGGTGTTTTGCTTGTCATTAACATATTTCACTGTTTACTTAATAGATTAGGCTACAGTTGCAGCTTAACTCCTAGAAATCAGCCCTGTTTAAAGACATCTACTGTACTTTTGGTGGGTGATTTCAAATTATATAGTTCATCAGATATGGATCTGAAAAGACATCTACAAAAAGCTAAAAGTTTCTCAGATGATATAAGAATGGCATTTGGACTTAATAAATGTACAAACGCAACATTTACAGCAAGAAAGCTGCAGCACCAAAAAATATAAACCTGGGACAGGATATGCAGGAACTTGAAGATGAGGGAGTGTATAAATATTTCGGAATAAATGAATGAAAGATCGGAAGTAAAACATGAACAAATGAGAACAAAGCTTAGTAAGGAACATTTCAGAAGACTAAATCTAATATTGAAGATTGCCTTGACAAACAGGAATAAAGTCCAAGCTTTACATTAATTGGCTGTTCCTGTTTCTGTTCTAGCTTACAGCTTTGGTGTGATTGACTGGCCCCAAACAGCACTGAATCAGCTGGAGAAGAAAAGAAGAAAAATGTTTTGTGCTTATCAAATGATATATAAGAACAGTACATATCAAGGGTATGGACCTTCTTGAAACTAACTATAATAAATATATATATATAGATTTACCATCAAAATGTTGAATGAAACATCGTCGCATCCACTTATGCAAAGTCCGAACTCCGAATACTGAAAAAGCCGAACACTGATATTCTGAACCATACAGTCTTGCCCCCTTCTTGACCCATGTTAGCACAATTGTTTTTAGGTATGGAGCAGTCGGAAATGTCGACATTCATTTTTTTGGCATTTGGACACTTTGATGATGTGAATAAAATGTGAAGCACAATTGGCATTTTGATGGTAAACCATACATATTGTGCACATATATATATATATATATATATATATATATATATATATATATATATATATATATATGTGTGTGTGTGTGTGTGTGTGTGTGTGTGTGTGTGTGTGTGTGTGTATTGAGAGAGAGAGAGAGAGAGACCTGCACTCATGGCACCTCATACATATTTACTAATCTCATCACATCCAACAAAGTGAAAGTTCTAAAGAATGAAGCGAAGCAGTCCAAGATGACATTGTTGCTCAGTTTAGCAGAAACATTTCTGAAAGGACTGAGAATGGAAATAAAACAGTAATTAGACAAGAATCAGCAAATGAAATTTCTAAAAACAAAAGAAACAATATAAAGAGAAAGACAGGAAGAAAAGGAAAGAAAATTGAAAAACCAACAAACAGTGAAGCATAGAAAACTCCTAAAAGAACCACATGTTGGCTAAGAAAGGAATGGTTAAGGAGAGGACACTTTAATCTGAAAGAAGACAAGCTAATAATACGGATCACGATAGTGAACTACGTACACATTGGTATAAAAAGTCTATTAAAAAAGTAGGAGAAACAGGCAAATGGAGGTTCTGTAAAACAAAACTGAAAACAGCTGCACATCTCATTATTGGGTGTGCTACACTCATGGCTGAGGGTCTCTATACTGAAAGGCACAATACTCTGACAAGACAGATGCATTGGAGAGAATGCAAACAATACAATATAGAACAGCTGTGAAGCACTGGAAACATGAGCCACAAAGCATTATCAACAACGATGACATTCAAATCACATGCGATTACCCAATACCAACAGCTGAGAAAAGAGGTGCAAGAAACCCAGATATAGTAGTCCAAAAATAACGTTAATCTTTTAATCGTGTATGTATGTATTTTTCTTTATCAATATAAATTTGAAATTGCTGCAGTCGAGAATTATAGTGTCTTACATACTGAGAGACACAAAGTCATAAAATATTAGACTTTGCAAACAGAACTGAGAGCACTGTGGGAGAAAGATACCCAAACGGTTCAATAACAGCAGGAGAAATAGGAACAATAAAAAAGAATTTTCAATCATACAGAAATACGCCACCAGTTCGTATAACCTCATAAAATCCAGTAGGAGGCAATTCTGGGCACATTGTCAGTCCTGAGAAGAGCACTACTAACATCAAAGAATGAAGAATACTAATTTCATGATCTCTAATCATACCCTGACTTATGAATGGGGCCCTTTCCCATCACAGTATTTGAAACCCAAAACATTTCCAGAAATTAAAAAAGCGAGAAATTCCATCACGGTGTTTTGGAAATGTTGTTTTTTCATCCCCAAGTTTCATTATTTCTATGACAAAAGGCATGCATTTGCATTTCTCAGAGTAATGGTGATCTCAGAGTTGATTCTGTTATGCAGCAGGAGTATGTTTGCGGGTACATCTCCTACACGAGGAATGCAATGATAGTTTGTCTGACACAAAATGCTTTTCCATACATTATATGCAGTAAGATAATAATACCGTGGTGGTGGTGCTGTGGTAGCGTTGTCGCCTCACAGTAAGACGCTGTCCAGTTCGATACTCAGCTACAGCGTCTTCTACGTGGAGACATGCATGACTGGGCGTATCTTCGTTGAAGGTTGTGCGTCAGGGCTGGTAACTCGGCACGTAAAATTCAACTACCAATCATTAGCAGACCGGAGTTCCGCTGTGGTGACCCCTAACCAGGAAAAGCTGAAAGACACAACATATGCAGCAAGATATAGTTCACTGATTTTCAGACATCAAAAAGTTTAACATGAAAATACTGGCACAAAAAGAAAAAAAAACACTGTTTCAGGGGGCAAACCTTTTGCACCCCATGTGGGGTAATTTCACTCTTACATAAACTCCATGTTTATGTATACCAACTCCACAAGTGAACATCTGTGGGGAAAAGTGAAAAAAAAGCACAACAGTGCACTCCAGTCCAGGTTTGGATGAGCTGCAATCAAACAGATAGGATGGAATTCCAATCTCACAGACTGTTCATATCAGAGTATAAGATTACCATTTACAGCATTAATTTGAGGCAAATATCCATTAATGATCGTCTAAATACTCTTTTGAACATTCTCAGAAAAGTGTTTGCAGTGTCTGAGAAAACCCACTTGGCAAGATTCCGTCCATAAGTCAATAAAATGGAATTCTAACATCAGAGCCATGTGCTAAGTGTGTGACCACAAACTACTGACTTCTGCCAAAAAATATGAGCTAGTCTTTAATTACTAAAACATTTCTTCCATTCTTTTTCAGCTGTTTGCTCTGAATTTATGTAATAACCATTTTACTTAAGTCATGATATTTATTTTACTTAAGTCATGATACTTATGATAGCCTTCATTTCTCAGATTTTACAAAATTATTTGTTTCTATCCCCATGATAGATACACTGTTGGGAAACCATATATTGAGCAACGTATTAACATTTTCACTAATTTTCTATTTAACATAAAAGATTATATCACCAAACAATGGCTCCATTACAGATTGTCAAGGTGAAATTCACTTAGCATTAGTAATCACTGTTTTCCATTGGAAATCATTACCACTGTGATTTAGGATCATAGGATCATAGGATACCACTAGCCTATCGACAAGGAGGTCATTTTAAGCCTAGTTGTTTCATCCCAATATAATACCATAGAAATGCTAGTCAACACCCAAGATTGCATTTACTGATAACTGCCCATGTCCAGGAGGGTTGTGGGCTCTATCCCCAGTAAGAAATTATAGTGCCCCATCTACTCATCCACATTGCTCTTGAACAGTGTCATATAGGTGCTCCAAAGCCAACTTCATGCTACTCAAGTCAGAAGTGACAAACTTCATGACACCAATGCAGACGGGAGCTGAAAGTTTGACTGCTGAATCCTACACTAAGGCACTGTATGAGCACATCCACTCATGCATGCATCGTGCCATCCCAAATAGAACCAAGACGCTCTCTTCCAAAAAAGGAAGCCAATCTGGTGGTCCCCTGCCATAAATAAACTATACAACAGAAGGAAGAAATTGTTGCAGAAAAGAGGAAAATTCCAGGATGCAAAAACTCTCTTACCAGCCTCAGTAAGAAGCTGAGATCCCTCATAAAATCCTCCAAAGCTAGTTACGAAAATAAAATTGCTAAATATTACAAAGACAACCACAAGGCATTCTATTATGTCAAGAATCTAAATGGCAATGCTCAGATCTGCTGTGAGCTACAACAGAATGGCATTAAATATACTGATCCCAAGGATATTGCCAATATCCTGGAAGATTGTTTTAGTGCCAACTTCACCCTCTAAAGGGCCCATCTCAATACCAAAAGATTGCCAAATTCTGGTAATCACGGCCACACAGATAGAAACCACACTCTCCAAAGCGAGGAATACAGCATCCATGGGACCAGATGACATCCTGGGCTGTGTACTACATGAACTACAAAATGAACTGGCACCTCACCTAAGTATTATGTTTAATCATAGCCTCACCTCAGGCTTCATGCCCACTGAGTGGCGCACAGCTGCAGTTATCCCACTCTACAAGGGGGGATCCACCTTGGATCCCAAGAACTACCATCCCATCAGTCTGATGAGCTTGATCTGCAAGGGCATGGAATGCATTATCATGGAACTTATAAACAAAGACATTGGCAACCTTCAAACACTGGACCCCACCCAGTTTGGGTTCATGAAGGTCCAATCTTGTCTCCTGAACCTGACTGACTTCTTCAAATCAGTCTCCAGAGCTGTGGACGAGGGTAAGACAGTCCACACAGCCTATCTGGACCTCGCCAAGGCCTTTGACACCATCCCCCACTCTGGAATCATAGATAAACTTACTAAGCTGGGCACAAATCCCTACATCACTTGATGGGTTGCCAACTGGCTTACTGACAGAACCCAGACTGTAAAAGTAGCCAACTCCAAATCCAGCTCCAGACAAGTTACAAATGGAATACCTCAGGGTTCAGTCCTAAGTTCGAAAACAGATGCTTGGTGGTTAACCTCTTTGGGAAAAAACATGTACCCATGAATTACTGGGTTCCTATCGCAAAATCGAACATTGAGAAAGCCAAATACTGGAAGGCTGAACTTAATAGTTTGAAGGGTGAGAATGTCGAAGCCTCGGAAACCCAAATTCTTTCCCAGGGAAAGAATTTGGTTGGCCAGTTCTGCGGCTTTGGCATTTTTGGACCTGGTCAAGGTAAGTGTACGAACAGGTACTGACGGACTTTAGGGTTAGGGCACGGGTCAGGTAAGTGTGCGATAGTGACGGACTTTAGGGTTATGCTGCGGGTCAGGTAAGCATGTGGTAGTGACGAATTTTAGGGTTAGGGACTGGGTCAGGTAAGTAAGCGATAGTGACGGACTTTAGGGTTAGGGCACTGGTCAGGTAAGTGTGCGGTAGTGACGGACTTTAGGGTTAGGGCTGGGTTAAGGGTAGTGCATAGATAGTGGTGTATGTTAGGTTTAGTGTAGGTTTTGAAGGTGTTTGGTGTGATTGTGTTATGTGTGTATTTTTTGGAACAGCAAATTTTTTCCCTGGGAAAAAATTCACTGTTTTGAAGGTTCAATGTTGTCCGAATTCTATCTTCCAAGTTCGAACTTATGGTGTTCGACATTTTGGAAGTTCGATTTTGTGATATAGACCTGAGTTACCACATAGGTGGTAGGACACTAAACACCGAAAGTGTGATGAGAGACTTGGGGACACAGGTAGACAGTGGTCTCACCTTCGATAACCACATCGCCACAACAGTCAAATCCTTCTATGTGGCACACCTCATCACTAAGGGCTTTTCATCCAGAAAAAGGAGGTCATTGTCCCACTGTACTCATCCCTCATTAGACCCATTATAGAGTACAACACCCCTTTTGGTATGTACCTCACAAGACATCTGCAACAGCTGGAAAGGCCACAGAAATACCTCACTAAAAGAATCACAGGCCTAAAGCAGATACCCCATGCTGACCATCTAAAAAAACTCCAGCTATACTCTGTGGCATATTGTCTACTCAGAGGCAATCTCTGCTTAACATACAAGGCCATGTCAAATCCTGTGCTGTTGACATGCTTCACTTAAAGAAATCCCAATCCCTCAGAGCCACATGCTCCGGGGATTTAAACCTTGTCATCACAATGAACAAAACATGCTGTCGGGATAGGTTCCTGACCCAGAGACTCCGCATACTCTGGAATAGACTGCCCATACATGTCAAGCAGAGTGCCTCCTTGGCCCTCTTCAAAAGGAACCTTGATGATTGGATGGGAGATAGTAAATTCACCCCTGGGATCACGTCAGTCACTCTGCTAGACAGGGGTCCAGGGAAGTCAATATTGTGGGAAGAAATATCCAGGGAATTGTTATGGCTAGGCTTGTATAGGCCCTAGGGCTGATAGCCTAGTACCACCCTATGAACCTATGAATCTATGACTTGGTACCTATTCCAAACAATGGCTCCTTTTCAGGTTGTGCAAGGTATGACAAGGTCCCCAGTTTCTAAGTATGTACCAGTAATGATTCACTTCATTTGATATTTTTCTCCCTTCTTCAAGTTGGTGAGACTGTCTAGTTGGTATATATTAAGGAGGGTTGGGAGCTTGCCCCCACATCAGAAGGGTGAGGAGGCTTGCTCCCCTACAGAAAACATTAAAGTTAACTTTTTCACCCTTCAGTATTTTGGAAGTCAGCAATTCAAAGTAGATCTTAAACAATACATTGAAAATACAAAATTAAATGCTGAAAAACACCAAATATGTGAAAAGCCTCCTTTTAATGTGGGAAATATAATGGTGGATGTCAATAAAACTGGACTATATTCACTTTGTTTTGTATTTATCTTACAAGTCAGCTGATTACTTATACTGGACCCTGTTTTTTACAAAATTTCACCAAGACGACACTGATATATAAACTGTATTTATATAGCATATATCATGGACAGAAGTAGGTCAAATATTAAAAAAGCTAGCTGGGTGCACAAGACCTGGGATAAAAAAGTGCCCAATCCTGGTAGGTGCACTGTTGCCAGGACTGGAAATAATAGTGTAGAATCCTCAAAATATGGAAACATTCCTACAATGGGGTCAGGCCAGGCCCAGGCCCAGGGGGAGGATGCCACCCCCCCCCCCCCATCATAGAAGGAAGTAGCAGTCCACAAAAATCACAAAAACTGAGAGGCCAAAGAAGAGCCATAAAGATGACAGAGTGGACTATTGAGGATAAAAAAGAAAGTATGTATTGTTTCTATTATGCAAAAAGCCCAGAATTTCCAGACACAAGATATATAAGAAGATTAAGAGAGAAATTAGAGAAAAGAAAAATACTTCCACAAGAAAAACTGTCAGAAGCTTCAAATAAAAAATTATGTTCATTAATACAACAGATTTGTGAAAAAGTATATAGACCAAGAAACTTTCATCTGTTGGAAAAAGAAGCATCTGAGAAGGTGCAAAAATATAAACAACAAAACCTAAAGATTTTTGAAAAGTATAAAAAAGAAATATGGAAATGGGAAAGAGAGAGAGATTTGATATGATGCAATATTTATGCAAAAGCGAAAGCCAAACTAATCAATATATGAGTGTATGTACATGTGTGCGTGGGTTTGTGTGTGTGTGTGTGTGTGTGTGTGTGTGTGTGTGTGTGTGTGTGTGTGTGTGTATATATATATATATATATATATATATATATATATATATATATATATATTGCAGAAGGAGTCATTACTGGGCACATTGCTTGAACTTTAATTGTACTATGATTTAGGAATGGGGTCCATTCCTGTCATAATATTAGAAACCCAAAAGACTTAGAGAAATTAAAAATAAATACATAAGAGACCTTATAGCTATGTATCGTTGCCAATATGCCATTTTTCTATGATTTTAGTTTGCACTACAAAAAAAAAAAAAAAAAAGGAATTGGGAATGTGAGTTGTAGAAATTGTGGGAGCACAGTGCCGCTATCACACAAATCCTTAGATAGTGCATGTTCATAATGTGCATGCTGCAGTACAATCAATTACATTATTTATTTTGATCATCATAGTACAAATAAAATTGGGTCGACTGCATACGCCCAAGTCCCAGGCACTCAAATGCCAACAACTTGCAGCCTGGGACTCGGTGTCTTGTAGCTCGCATGGCCAGCCACTCATGCTTGAACTTAACTACAGGTTCAATCATGGGCTGGCAGTTGTGGGAGATAGTGAAGCTGCCATACCCTGCCCAAACATGGTAACCAAGTCTGGGCAACATTTACTGCATCAGCCAATGCAGAGGGAGTAGGAGGGGGAAGGAGTGCAGCTTAAGGATTAGGCAGTGATCAGAATGGTGATTTTGATTTAGGGAGGGGAACTTTAGGTTTAGGGAGCAGGTGGGAAGTTTAGAGTTACAGAACAATTGGGGACTTTAAGTTTAGGGACTGAGAAGGGAATTTTAGTTTTTAGGATTGGGAGGGGAGTTTAGGGTTAGGGGTCAGGAGTGGAGTTTTAGGTTTAAGGAGAGGGGAGTGTGGTTTTAAATTTATGGAGTGATTGGGGACTTTATGGTTGGGAGAAGTGTTGTGGGTAGGTAGGGTTAGGGAAAAGGTGAGAGTGTTAGGGCTAGTGTTATGGTTCTCAAGGGCTACATATTTCAGTAGGGCCTGGTATTGGTGGGATGGGTAGGTAATTCACTATGATTAGGCTAGTGGGAGTTAGAGATCTTGCCACTGAGAGCAAGTGACAGTGTTATGACCTACTAGCATGTCAGCACTAAAACCTCAAAATATTCTATACAAACAGATGGGCGGAATGGGGGATGACCCTACACTCTTCCCATACCCCCCATTTTCAGTTCTCCTAGTCTTTTCATCTATTTCTGCACTATGATATGGAAAATAAATAATGTAATCACTTGTTGATCAGAGTGCAATGTGTGGAGTGCTCATCTGGAGTAGTGAAAAACGTATGTGCTGTGGATGCTCCACCCTCTACAGCGGCTTATCATGTACTATTGATCATACAAATCAGCGGATTACTTGTACTGCAAATGTGAAGACACCTTAGAGCTGTATGTAGTTGGCAGTATGCCAGTTTTCCATAATTTTTAGTTTGTGCTACGAAAAAAAAAAAAAAAAAGAATAGAGTAGGGGTTTCAGGAAGTAATGGGAGCAGAGCACTCCTACCACACAAGTCCTTTTGGTAGTACATGATTTACTGTCAGATGTAAACCACTCCAAAGGTCTTTGTGTATTTGTCAAGAGGTGAGATTCAAAAATTAAAAAAAAAAAAAACAGTGTTTTTGTGTTTGCCTACAGTGGAGGTAAACTCAGGTAACATTCCTGACAATCACCAGTATAGTTTTATAACCCTGAAAAATGCACACAGTTACACTAGAAAATTATAATAAACCATAACACACAACCGTTACAGATTTGGCAGGACATCTCTGATTTTGTGTCATTTTTTTCTCATTTTCCTTTTTGATTTTCTGGTAAATCATAGAGAATTACTGTCAGTTAATAGGTCAGAGGTTGTCAGAGGTCCCTGTTTACTGTTCAGAAAATGCAGGCATGTACAAAACCTGTTGCTCTATTAACTTTGTAAGTGAATTAGTAACGTTTAAAAATTGTTCCTGATTTTGGACTTTTGTTCCCTCATTATTTTGGCATTGTCCAGAATATGTGAGCAAAGAAGTTGAGGTATATAATAAACTTGATCTGTTAGACTACAATAATAACTCCACAACATTTATTGCAAAATCTAATTCAAAAATGTATTTAATTTTAGCATCTAAAAATGTTTTCAAGTGTTGTGCAAAATTAACTTTGAAGCAGCATAATGGATTTTTCTGATTTTTGTTTGTGGTGTAGGACTAGAAAAAAATCCTGAAAATCATGGTCACATGATTAATAAGTTAAATGCATGCTCAGTTGTTACTCATGTCACAGAATATCCCTGATTTTGACCCTTTTTTGTTTTATTTTTTTTCCTTGTGAAAACTGCATTTTTTTGGCAAATCATTGAGGATCGCAGTATTTAAATTATAGCAGATTTTTTCAGACTTCATATCCTTTGGAAAATGTATGCTTAAGCACAATCTGTTATTCTAGCAACTAAGTACATAATCCATCCCCAACCCCTTTTCACATTTTTGCACATGAGGCCAAAGTGTCACTTCTTCAATGACAATCATCTACAGCCAAGGTTTACTCTACCAGGTGGCTAGCCCTGCCACTGTAGTTTTTCCACACCACACACTCAAACCAATGGCCAATTTAGAGTGTCAAATCCACCTACTGCAAGCCTTTGGAATATGAGAGGAAACCCATGCAAACACAGGGGGGGGGGTATGCAGCCTCCGCACTGAAGGCACCCCAACTGACAATAGAATCAGGGAGCCTCTTGTTGTCAGGCAACATCACTCTCCACTGCACCACTGTGCCACCAGTGTCTAAATACATAAGACCACTATTCAAAACCTGTCTGTGATTATGGGCTTTTGCCCCTCATTGCTTTTGGCTGTGTCTCTGATTCTTGCTCAAAGTCAAAAGGTACAGAGAGGAGCATACCTCTGTCCAGTCCAGATTTTCAGAAAATGTTCACATTTTTGCATCACATTTATGGTCTTTTCTTCATAAAATCTGAGTTTTTTGGCAAATCATTGAGGACAGAAGTCACTACATAATGACACACATTTGAGTTTCAGATCTGCATCATGCCTTTCAGAAAATGCTTGGTAATACAAACATATTATTCTAGTAAAGTTCTTAGTTTGTAAGAAGAATATTTAAAAATTGTCCCTGATGTTGGGCTTCTATTATATTTTTCACCTTGTCTAGATTTCTGGCACTTAGAGGTTGAGAGGTATGGAGGGGAGTATGTATGCACTTTGATGCATCTGACACATAGTAATATGCATTTTTATGAATAGAACTGTAAAAATGCAGCATCTGGTATTACTTAATGGAAAGAAATTGCATGAGAAAATAACTGAGGCAAAATCAATGATTTTCCAAAAATCACTGGCATATGGGAGCAATGGAGGGTGAATGCTCATTTGAAAGAGCGGGACTGTGCCCTGTCCTCCTTTTAAGAGAACCCCCCCCCCCATCCCACCTCACCCACATCGTCATTACTCGCAGAAAAGGCAAAGGTCTGTTTAGCTAGTTTTGAAAGGGAAGTCAAAACCATAGCTCTCAAATGTACCTCATCAATGTTCCTTATTTTGAGTCTTAAAAATCATGTTTTACACTCTTCTGCATTCAAAGGGGATGTCATACTTCTATTTTTTTAAACAAATATCCATGGCAAATTATATTGAATCACATTAATTCATCATTTTTTTCAGGTATGAAGAAACAATCCTTAAGCATGCAGCAGGCTTCCTACTTGAAGTTGTAAGTGTTACACATTTTACCCCTTATTCCACATTCTGGCAGATAGTGTTCCTCACTTTGGAAACAGAAGATTAAAAGTTCTGGTCGAGAAGTCTAAGGAAAGCTTGGTCTAAAGAATAACTAAATCACGACTTTTAGTACCTAAATACTGAAATGTCTGTATGAAATTTTTCATAACTTAAAATTACATTTTGTAATAGAAGCACACAGTTTTGGACTACTAAACATTTGGTACATAAAGTACTTATTTTTAATGAAATTTCATAAATATAAGATGAATTTTGTAATACTGTTAAGCTGTCTGAATTAAGAAGTGCATTTCCAGTACCACAAGGTAAGTAAACTCTCCCCTTGTAAACGAGCAAGAAATGTTTCTGTGTGGCCGATCATGGTCCATAGCTCTCAACCTTCCATCTCCAAAATGAGGAATACTCACCTTCATAATGTGGAACAAATGGGCGAAATGTGGAACACATAGTAATGGCTTACTAACAACTTCAGTTAGGAAGGTCATGGGATGGCTAAAATATGCTATTTTTATTTATAAAGAAGATCTTTTAATGAATTAATATAATTAATTTCTATTTACCGTGGATTTCACTTAAAAAAATCCTAACACTGAATGTGTGACAGACTCTTTCAATGTGGAACTTTGAGGAACATGAACTTGTTAAGACCCCAAATGAGGTACGTTCCTCGTAATGAGGTACACTTGAGAGGTGTGAGCTAAACATGTCACCCGTTATTGTCGGTAAGAAATTTGTTCAACATTGTAGGATTAGGTACACCCAGTGCAACTGCAACACTCAAAACATAAACTAACCTGGAGAGATTCAAGGGAGATGATAAACAAACAATACAGCCACAGATAAGTAAACTGCCACAGCACTGGCAAAGCCTACGATGCACACATTTAAATTCTTACCTCCAGGGGCTGGCAGAAGTCAGTGCAGCGCAGGTACACCGGCTGGGTGGCGAGGTAGCAATGGCTAGCCGAGGAGGTAATCTCACGGGTATATCACCTCTCCAGGGGTGCTCAGGTATGCTCCAGCCCTTAACTCTCATTGGTTGAACAATGTCCCCGGGGTAAGGCGATACTGTAACATTCAGGTAATTTCAGTTTTGGTATGCCCTGCAGGTGTAATTCACTTTCGTTATCAGTAATGTTTGCATACATCTGTTTGTTTTCACGAAATAAAGCTAAATTCTTTCCAGCTGTACCTTAATAATGTTTATCTCCCTGTACACATTCCCATGCCTGTCAAATGGTTTCGATTTTTGTATCAAGGGTGTAACGCAGTATGTCTCTTAAACGTATGCAAGAAACGAGCAAACAGAGGCAATTCTATAAAGTTACAACCTTGTTTTAAAACAATCTTATGGCACAAAACTTCCATACTTCATTTTTGCTATTTTTAAACTAGTTTTATGATTTAAATTCAGTGTTAATATCATACTGTCTTCTCCGTTTCTCCTGTTACGGTACAAAATGTGTGTGTGTGTGTGTGTGTGTGTGTGTGTGTGTGTGTGTGTGTGTGTGTGTGTGTGTGTCTAGCCAATAAACCGTATTCAGTAGTTCCTCACCTACATTCTGTATTGTGTAGTTTGCCACTCTGCCAGGTAGATACAGACTGTTGAGACCAAATAAGAAGTCAATAAAGAGAATAAAAAGCTGCAAGAATAAATAGAAATGCACATATTTCTGTGTGATATATACAATACAGAGAATTTGACAATATTGTACACTATCCTGCAAACATTATGATATAACAAGGATATGATACACAACAATAATGCCCAACAGGGTGCCTGTTATAGTGGAAATAACGCCTGCCCAGGGGTGTTCTATGACCCAATGCCAGAGGTGAAGGGGCGTTATTTCCACAATAACATGTATCCTGGAGGGCATTATTGCTCTTAAAGAATGGGCTTTCTCTAAAATTGTTGTTTTATTTGCTTATTTTTTTATTACTATATTTTTTATGCAGAATAGTTCCTCCATTTAATGTTTCAAAGTTGCTGTAGTATATATTAATGGTGGTGGAGGAAGCATTTTATATCTAAAATATAACACTTTAAAAATATCCAGGTATTTACTTTATTTTTTGGTCCCTTATTCCTAAAACGTTTGGTTTGTTGCCAGTCATCAGAAATAAAACTTACTAAATAATGACATATATTTGAATTTCAGGCTTTCGTTTCCTTCAGAAAATTCATGCTAACACAAATCCTTTTATTTACACCAAGTTTGTGATTTTATAGGTTCATAGAAGGTGGGTCTACTTTAATTAAACGAAAGCAGAATCCATCGACTACGAATCCGACACATAAACAGTGAAATGCGATAACATCGAACACCCAAAACAGCGAAATTTAAACATTGAAACTACAATAGTCGGCCAACCCCGCCGCTCGTAACATACTACCTACGCAAACACAACAACAAAAAACACATACATACACTAACCAAAACTCTACTACTAACCCTAAATTAAAGCACCAAAACCCCACTGGTGACCCTACACTAAACCCCACATACACAACTATCTATACACTACCCTTAACCCCTCCCTAACCCTAAGGTCCGTAACTACCACACATTTACCCTACAGAACTATACCCACACAAAGTAAATATTCCACACACATACACTTAACAAAACCCTACACTAAACCTTACATACATTACCTATCTATGCACTTACCTTAACCCACACCCTAACCCTAAGGTCCATAACTATCGCACACTTACCTTATGGAGCTATACCACAGACGGGCCAACTATGACAATTCGACATTTCCGATTTTTCTATTTAGTGCGTTCGACGTTTCCGCGTTTCACTGTTTATGTGTCGACGAATTCGTATTCGACGGATTCCACTTTCGTTTAATTAAAGTAGACCCATAGGAGGTTACTAGGCCAGTGGTCCTAGAGCATTTACAAGCCTAGCCATATTAATCACAAAAATCCCCATTTGTTCTTTTTTTGTCAGAGCAATAATTAAAATCTGTTCCTATTTTTTGAGCCTTTGTTCCCCCTTTATTTTAGGCTTTATCCAATTTCCTCAGCTGAAAAGTCCAGAGATATGCAAACCTTTTTACAGCTGCTGCTGCCAGCAGTCGATCTCACTCTCTCACTCTCTTCCTCACACACACACACACACACACACACACACACACACACACACACACACACACACACACACACACACACACACACACACACACACACACACACACACACCAGAAATGTATGCTAAAACAAATCTTGTTATTCAAGTAACTGTCTAATTTTATAAGCACAATCTTTAAAATGTGTTCTTATTTTGAGCCTTTGTTTCCCCTTTATTTTAGGTTTTGTCTGGATATGTTGAGCTAGGTGAGAGGTGAGCAAACCTCCTATCTGCCGCTGCTGCCAGGGATCACTTGATCGTTTTCACTTTTCACACGCTCTCCCTCTCTCTCTCTCTCTCACACACACACACACACACACACACACACACACACACACACACACACACAGTCCCTTCTGCTTTTATGCAAGCATTCACTCACACACGCAGACAGAAACATAAACACACACACACAAACACACACACTTTTTTCTGTTTGAATTATTTTTTTACACTGGCTAAACAGCAAAAGCACTGCTTACTGAGTGCAAAATATTAATAGCTCGATTGATCTCTCTCTCACTCTCATACACCCATACACTCTCACACACAGACATAAGCACATACACATGCAGTTTTTTATATTTTAATTTTTTTTTCTTTTTTATTTCACACTCATGAAACAGCAAAAGTGCTGCTTAGCCAGCATAAAATAATGGCAGCTGTTAATTTTTTTCAGTCTGAGCTCCACATCAGCTTGATATGCTGCCATGAAATGGCGAACTCGTTTTTCAGCAGGCATTATCTGTAGATTAACATTCGTTCTCCAATCAGGGTGCGATCTGCAGGTCGCCCATTCTCTAATATATGATAACATGCATACTTCATCATACATGCTACACCCTGTGTCACTGCGTAGCCATTATCAAAGACTGGAAGAGCAGCACAGTGGATAAGTATACACTACCAGCATTTTGTTTACTGCTACTGGCTCCCTTTAACAGAAGCAATATTTCATCAGTCTTTCCAAATTGTCTGTCAGAAAAGGAAACACAAATGACTGACTTCTGTAGCTTGCAAATGCTGATAACAGATAGTTACAAATGTGACATTTCATTATGTTAATATCTTGGTTTCTAAACAATACTCAGAAAAATGAACCACTGCTGAAAACTGATTATGACCTAATTACAATGGATTTAACTCTACACCAGTCCTACAAGACAGAGAAGTGTTTGTTTTATTTCTTTATCAATTATTGGAGACCAGATGTCCTGTTACATCCCTGTTTAACTTCTTACTTACTTGTAGTATTCTGAGTTTCCATTTATTCAGAAGCTTATGTTACAGCAAAACCTTTGTTGCCAGTGAGGCTGGGGCTTTAGCTTTTGTTGTTGTAGAGAGGCTTTATTGGATAATAGGAATGAGTGGAAGGAGTTCTCTTTCCACCATGTCTTCCCTTTGATTCCAGACATACTCGAAGACCATCTGTGACAGTAACCACACAGCGATAATGTATCTGTTATGCATTATGCTTGCTCAACAAATGGTGGCTATGACTAAGGTGTCTTCTGTCTTTTTTCCCCTCTTGTGTTCCTTTATTATTTGTTAACACTTTAAACACCTTTATATTAAATTATCACTTAAGACATAGACAAAGATACATTAACAGAAAATAAAACAAACCAGTTTAACTTTTTTCCCATTTAATTACAATATACATCACATAATGGCTAAAATATTTGCCTTACAGACGCAAGGTGCAGAGTTTGATTCTCACATGAGTTAATTGGATAGGCTTAAAATGGCCCAGAAGGGCAGTTAGCCTAGTACTAATCCATGAACCTATGAATTTGTGAACCCATATATTTTATTTACTACTATCATCAGTCCAACATTACAAATAATTGCTGAATTCCTCCCTTCCCTCAAACCTCACTCCTCCTCCTGAACATTGGTATGCATCTATTGTTCCCACAATTTCCATTTACCTCTATGAAAGTTGCTCCTTCCATTTTCTAACGATCACTTTTCTAGTTCCTTTATCTCCTTTATAATATTCAGTACCTCAAATACAGTTGGTGTAGACTTTGATTTCCATTTTCTAGTAACTGTTTTTTGGCAGCCAACAGAATTAAACTTAATAAGGTCTTACTATGTCTATGCAGTTTAGATCCTATAGTGTTCCTTTATTATTTTAGTCTAAGTCACACCATTTAGCTTAATTTCATATTGGTGGCTTTATTTAAAATAGTTTATTATCTGCTACTCTGCTCTTATGTGTTTTAACACTACTAGCTTGTTTTTTTCCATGTAGTATGACACATAGTGACCTGTTTAGGTTCCTAGGCTAATGACTAAGTACTAGGCAATCAGCCAACAGACCATTACAAGTCTAGCCATATATAAACCATATTCAGTAGCTCTTTCCACCCTCAAGGAGGGCAACTCAAGATGAACTAGGACAGAATCTTAGGCTGGCCTGACATTTATCTAGTTTACTTTGAAGATGGCAAGTGTGCCACTCTGCTTGCCATGTACTGGAAGTTTGTTTCAGAGGTAGGATTATTTTGGGGGTATAAATCTATCACTTTAACGTGTCTTATTTATTTATTGATAAAGATTTAGGTTCTTTCACTGGGTATTTGAGGAACCATTTGAAAAACAACACAACAAAAAATAAACAAATGAGTTAAAAAATAAAAAATAAGTCTGAAAAGACGGTACCACACTAACACCAGAACTCACAAAGGGTACCGCATGTAAAGCATTGCTTACTAATGCAAAGTCCATCCTTGGCAAGCCTGGGATTGTCTCTGATTTGTTGCATGATGTTGACTTTTTTTTGTAACAGACACATACCATTATGTCCACTTTGCCTTTGCAGCTGCAGTATTGACTGGTGTCTGTATTACTCATTGTTTATACAGGGTAGAATTGGAGATGGCATTGCTGCTTATTTTAAATCTGAGATTCAGGTGGCCCGGGTTGTCATCAGGGTTACAAGCTCATTTGAATAGATCATGCAACAGTAACTAACTATAAGGATTTCTTCATCTACTATCCTGGTTGTGTGAGGACTTTTCTGCAAGAATTTACAGATTTCCTTGTTGGCTCTCTCATGCAACCTTTGACTCTAGGTAACTTCGGCATATTGGTCAGTGATGAGCAGCTAGTAACTTACAAAGCAATTCTTCTGTATTAAGAAAGGACTTGGATTTGTTCTGCAGCCCACAGATTAAGACAGACTCGTTACTTGATATTCCTACCTGACACAAAGACCTCTGACCTGATGATGAAGATGGTCTCATAGTCTGAATGTTCTGGTGCACATCACTCTTAAGCTGCCGTATTTTACTCCCCAGTCAACTGCTGTCATTTTTCTAAATGTTTTCATTGTTTGTTCATCTGCATTCCTTCTACTTCCTTTGAAAGTGAGTGAAGCCAGCCCTGATGCTCTGTTGCATGGCTAAAACAGATTATTTTTCACTGCTGTTGAATGACTTGTTCCAAGTCATGTGCATTGTGCTCCTTAGGGGAGTAGAATGAGGGCTGGAATATTGTTAAAGACCTGAGCGTCTTTGGAGTGACAGACCTCACCTGGATGAGTACTGTACATATAACCAGACTGAGATTTCTTGGAAGAAGGCAGCTTATTTGTCCATACAGTTTGCAACAGCTACTAAATGACCAGCCATGCTCTTCTGCTTGGTGGATGAGCTCTGCAGCCCATTTCATCCCATCACCTCAAAGGACTTTACATCCCATCAGTGTGAGAGATGGTTACTCTGTGTGTTTTAGACAAGACTAACAACATAGTACAAGGAAACAATGGGAGAACATTTGTATGGCTCCCAAATATGCAACAAAGTCTAGAAGATTTAGGATTTTTGCTTGGAAGTGTTTGCATCAGTATTTTTATACCCCAAGCAGACTCTAAAGCATTTTTCCTCAGGTAGATGGCAAATTTTGAAGGTGTAATGGAAAAGAAAGAAGTAACTGGGAACACATGCTTTGGGGGTGTAATGAATTGGCAGACTCAACTCACCCATCACTACATATTCCATAGTACCACTACTCATACACATAGTACACATCAAACGCGTAAATCCATATATGTGGAGGTTCTCTCAAAAAACTTACCAAAACACCAGAGACATCCAAAACACAAGTCTGTTACAGCTAACACAGTCTCCACAGCACCCGTGACATATAACAACACCAGTGTCTCACCCATCAAGCCCGTAATGTGTAACATTCAAAAACCAAGTTTTCTTGTCATTGGAGACTCAATGGTGAGACACACGAATGTCCCACTCACCATGTTGGACAAGGAGAAAGTCACAGTCAACTGCCTGTCCGGTGCCAGGACTCACCAAATCACACATGCACTCAGGTTTCTCTGCAACAAGTACCATTATGACTCTGTCATAGTTTATGTTGGTCTGAATGACCTCAGATGTACCTCACTGGACTGTATGAAGAGAGACATGGTCCATCTCTCTGTATATGTGTCCCAGGCAGATATGTCCCTAGCCTTGAGCAGCATACTACCCTCACCTAGAATGATGTCACATTATAAACAAAAAATGATTGATTTCAATAATAGGCTTAGTTTTTGGTGTCATTCCAAGGGGATCCAGTTCCTGTCTGCCTGGAAGGCATAGTCAACAAATCTCGCTGCTTTGCCAGAGATGGTTTGCACTTGGCACCCCTAGGCTTTTGGCTGCTGTCAAAGGCTCTTGTCTTCCTCATAGTGCCTTTTTTAGGCAAGGTTTTGAAAGCAACATTACTGACATAACATTAACCAATCAGAACAAAATAAGGGTCATGCTGCTAAATACTAAGAATGTAAATCAAAACATTGCACTCTCTGGAAGCACTTCTGTTACTAGAAGATGTAGATGTCTGTGCAGTCACAGAAACCTGGTTTAAGGCCACAGAGAATACCCCAGCCCTGCAAGGCTACAATGTCTTCCACACCTTTAGACCGCAAAATGAACATGTGAAAACCAAAGGAGGCAGTGTTTCAATCTATATTAGAGATAAAATCACCTCAAGTCTAGTTAGACTGGACAACTCCATGGAGTTACTCCAGGTCCAGGTTATGGTGAGTAAGACCCCCATTCAAGTCCTAGCCAGTTATAGATCCCTTTCCATGGATCATGACACCCATGAAGCATACTTAACCAAACTGAAGACAATCTAAATTTTACCGAACACGCTGGTTATGGGGGATTTCAATTATCCCACCATCAACTGGGAAACCTATTCTAGCCCAAACTTGCTAGCACAAAGGTTCCTTGACTTTGTGAATTCAAATGCCCTGGAGCAAATTGTCCATACCCCAATGAGAGGAACAAACATTCTAGATCTACTCCTCACCAACATGTCAAACAGATGCACTGCTGCAACTGTTGGACCCTCATTAGTTAAAAACTGACCACAAATCAGTCACCTTCGAACTGACAATAACACCAGAACTCACAAAGAGTGAAATCAGACTAAAAACATCACAAAGGCAAACTATACCCTCCTAGGTGAAGGTATAAATGCATTCCAAGCCCCACCCCAAGCTGAAAGTGGTAACTATGCTGAAGCTTACACTAAAGCCCTGTACAATCACTTGCATAAGTGTATAAACTTGGCTGTATCAGACAGAATCAAAGCCAGAGCCCCAAGTAAAGTCAATCTGCCATGGTAGACTTCCAGCATCAACAAACTCTACAATAAATGCAAAAAGTTGCTGTCCAAGAAAACAAAGACAAGGACCCAACAATGGAAAAGCACCCTCCTCAACCTTAACAGGCAAATAAGACAACTTGTCAAATCCTCCAAGAGCTCCTTTGAGAAAAACCTAGCAAGTACTGCCAAGGATAACCATAAGGCCTTTTACAGCTATTTATGTAAACTAAAGGGTAGGACTCAAGCATGTGCACAACTGGTGGCCAAAGGTATCACACACACTCTGACCCCACAGAGATAGTGAACCTGCTAGCAGATAGGCTTGGTGAAACTTTCATTCCCTTATCCCCTCCTAACTTACAACAAACTCTCCCCAAACCCCCCCACCTTATATATCTGAAGAGCAGGTCTTCAAAGTCCTGTCCAAGGCAAAGAACATGGCCTCTATGGGACCAGGATGACACTGCAGGCTGTCTTCTAAACAGGCTAAAACATGAACTAGCATCACCACTAAGTACCCGTTTCAGTTATAGCCTAACCACAGGCTTTGTTCTTGCAGAATGGAGAACAGCTACAGTTATTCCCCTCCACAAAGGCAGCCTAGCAACAGACCCTGGGAATTACAGACCCATAAGCCTGAACAGCCTCATCTGTGAGGCCATCCATGGAAGGTATCATTATTGACCTCATAAATAAAGACATAGGTGGCCTCCAAACCTGGATCCTACCCTATTCGGCTTCATAAAGGGCAGATCCTGCCTATTAAATCTGGTGGATTTCTTTGAAAGTGTGACCAGGGCCATTGATGAGGGCAAATCTGTGCACAAAGCATACTTCGACTTGGCAAAGGCTTTTGACACAATCCCACATTCAGGCATTACCGATAAACTTAGCAAACTGAATGTAAACCCCATCATTGTACGATGGGTTGCCATCTGGCTCACAAACTAGACACACATTATCAAAGTTGGTGATTCCACATCAACCAGCAGACCTGTTACCAGTGGAGTGCCACAGGGGTCAGTGCTGGGCCCCCTACTGTTTGGTATATACTTCTCAGAAGTTCAGATCAAAACTAAAGGGTTGTGGCTGACCAAGTTTGCAGATGACTGCAAATTAGTTGCAATCATTGAATCCCCAAATGATGTCAGTATAATCCAGGATAGTCTCACACAGACCAACAACTGCTGTATTAGTCATGGTCTCAAACTGAATGCAAGTAAATGCATCATCATTCCCTTCGGCACAAACAATGTTTCTTCACACTATCAAATCAATAACAATACCCTAAGTACCCCTGAAATGGTAAGGGACCTGGGATCACAGGTTGACCATGACGTTAACTTCTACCACCATGTTTCTACCATTGCAAGGAAAGCTTTCCACGTAGCTCACTTGATTAGTAAAGGCATCACCTCAAGAGCAAAAGAAGTTATAACCCTCCTATACTCAGCACTTATACTGCCCATAATTGAGTATAATGCCCCATTTGGCATGTACCGTACTAAGCATCTTCAGCAATTAGAGAGACCTCAGAGGTTTCTAACAAAGGAGATCAAGGGGCTCCAGCATGTGCCTTACATAGACCAACTAAAATCCCTATCACTGTATTCCATATTGTGTAGACTTCTTAGGGGACACTTATGCCTGACCTACAGAGCAACCCATGATCTAAACCTAATTAACTTACTGCATATTCATAAATCAAATGGGTCTAGGGCTACCCATTCCAGGGACTTAAATATGGTCTGCAACTTAAATAGGACATGCTGGAGGGACAGATTTATCTCCCAGCAACTGCCACATCTTTGGAACATGCTACCAATTCATGTGAAGCAGATGCAGAGCACCTCTATGACACTGTTCAAGAGGAACCTGGATGAGGGGATGGGGCACCATAAATTCTTACCAGGTGTGGCACCCAACCCTCATGGACATGGGCAGGCATCATTAAATACAGTCTTGGGTATTGACTAGTACCTCTATGGTATTACATTGGGTTGAAACGGCTAGGCTTAAAATGACCTCCAGGTCACTAGCCTAGTAGTCCCTATGCTCATATAAGCCTATGATATAAATGTATGCTTGCTTTGTCTTAAGTGATAATTTAGTGAAGGTGCTAAAAGAATGCCACTATTAATATCAGCTTTTCTCCTTCAGATACCATTGGCAGTTTGTCGTTGCAGGCTGAGACTGGTTCTTCATGTTCTTGATTTGCATTTGGTGCCCCTGATTTTAATGAGTTCTTGAATGTGATTTCAAGTCTGCATTTACTAGTTGTGGACTGGAATCCTGCTCCTCAAGACTGGTCGTATCCTGCCTAGATGTTCTGGGACTTGGCAATTATTAAACACTGAAGTCGTGCATCTGTATGAGGTCAGGATTATTTATATCTTCACTGAAGAAAATCTTAGTTACCTCAGTTCTCAAAACTATCTAGGAATCCTAATAGACTTCTGATGTCCTCATTTCTTCATTAGTCCTGCAGTGTACATCCTACCTCCATTTCAGGCACTTCAGTCTTCACTAACTCAAGCTACTTCAACTGCTCTGTCTTCACTGTTGAGGTATCTGTGCCATACAGAAGTAATAGCTGCATCACAGTTTTGTGCACCATGCTTTTCAGCCTCTTTGGCATTACTCTGTACCAGTTGGCTGCATCACCTCTGAGTCTACCTTTGATCTCCTCATTCAGAAGTCCCTTATCCTCAACCACCCCTCCCAGATATTTTGAAGCCGTTAGCCTGTTCCATTATTCTCCCTTATATCTCGATCTTCAGATTCCTCTGATTTACCTTATTTGCTGCCATAACTACTGCCTTGTCTGTACTCAAGTTTCATCATATTTGCCTTCAGTTTTGCATTCCATGTCCAAATCATTTGTTGACTTTCCTGCTCAGAGTCTGTCTGTAGTGTGACATTGTCTGCATACAGCAGTTTCGTTGCTATGTTTCTCCATCCTGTTTGCTAATGTAGTCCATTACCAGTTTGAGCAGCAGTGGCTCAGAGATGAACCCTGATATACTCCCATTCCCGTTAGGAAATAATCTTATTGTAAAATACCTTCTGCACCCCAGTAAGCTTTGATAACAGTTCTGCATCTTCCTGAACAAAGAAATATGCATCTAATTAGTCTGTTCTATTTACGAGGTTAGTGAAATGCGTGCATCTTTTCGGTCTGTTTTCCATCTTTGTAAACCCCAAGCAGCTCCTTGATGCGAATGATCTTTTTATTAACTTCCCACTCCCAGTTCTTCTTTATACACTTTGTGGAAATGAGATAGCTTTTGGTTATTTCCAGCACTGTCTAGAGTGCTGCTGGCGGGTGCTGTACATGATACTGGCGCTGTTCATGCCAAATATCTTCAGTCCAAAGAATGAATCCCAAACTCCACACAATCTCAAACACTATAATAACAGCTGGATTTGGTATTAATAGCCAGATGCATAACAGTACTAACATAAGGTATTACACTCAGTATCTCCTGCGTATTACATAACGTGTCCTGCTTTCCCTGCTCATATTGTTAGACATACATTTTTTGCTGCAACCCAAAGTGACACATTCTACACGTGACCCACATCTTTAAAAATTGACGTGTTAAAATGGAATCACGTCTGGAAATATTTAGTTCCAACAGTATGTATAAGGTGAAAACATGGATATCAGCTGTGAAGATCTCTACTCACTACTAATCTGAAAGGAAAATAATTTTATGAGCGGTTTTACAGGGAACAGGCTACCCTGGATCCCTGTATGGGGGCTGCAACCTCAACACCTCTGCCACTTTAATAGTTTCAGTGCAAGGATTCAGTCTCAGGGGGAAAGTGAATGCTTGATTTGCAGAAAAAAAAAAACAAGTATTTTGTTGTTGTTATTATTGTTTTCCTGAGAGTCTGGAACATTGAAATGTAGATGTTAAAGTACCTGAGGTATAGAAAGGATAGATGGGCTTATCCCTTTCAAAATGATGTTTCAAAGTAATAAAGTCATATGTGCATCTAGTACTATATTGTGTACCTTCAATCCTTTTTTGAGATTTTCCCATTCAGTTGTTGCTGTTTCTAAGATTTTGATTTGCATTCATTTGATTGTAATGGTAATGAACCGGCCCCACTATGGATCCTACACCAACCGGAGAGCCTGCTTGTAAGTACTTCTTGTTCCTGCCAGCTTACCAGTTGCATCAGGTCTCTTTCAATGGAAAAAACATGACAAGGCAAAGAAATAGGCATGCGGCTAGTAAATAAAAGCCCAGGACTAGAGAGGCAGAATGAGGCGGGTAAAAGCAGCAGGCTTATGTACCTCAGTGCTGAAGCATAAATCTGGTAGTAGTCCCTGTAATATTCCACTGAGGACAGATGCTCAAAGTACCCACACCAGAACATGAAACAGCCAGCTCTCTTAGTACTGAGGGTTACTTTTCAAGGAAGAAGGTAAATTAAACAGCCACAGACATAATTTCTAAAGACTAAAATAAAAGGAACAAAAATGATAAAACAGATGCTACATAAACAATGAGTGTGATGCAGTAAATAGTGTAGGAATCATAAAATTATATTTTATAATGCAAATCAGTATATTTCATAATGTTCCCCAGAAGCACTAATAAATGTATTTTCTACACATCTTGGGAAGTAATTCTTGCATATTTGTGTTTGTACTGGCTTCAGGTTTTGGTGACATCAGTTTGGTTACTTTAACTCCCCAGAAGGCTTTTCAGCTGAGGCACCATATTCCTTGAAATGTTTGGTTTATCTTTTTTATTATTTACAGGAAGTGTATCTAAAATGCTGAATTATGCTCATCATAACTTGACACTTCAATGTTGCAATTATTTCAGATGTGTGCTAAGAGGTTTCTTTGGTTACACCAGACATGTGATGGTTAGGTAGTTGTACTTGTTTCCAACGTGCTAGGTATTATGAATACATGAAGTGCTTGTAATAATTAGAACAACATTGACTGTGTGTTAGAGTATTCCTTATGGAGCCCACCTATCAACATCATATCAGTTTTTGCTTACTTTAAATACTCCTCTCTTGGCATCATCAGTCTCACACAGCCCGTTCACCAGCAACTGTATCAAAGACATACAGCTACTGTGCTGATAACATCTATCTCACATGAAGCAAGCAACGAAGAACCCTGCATTTTACACTGATCCACGTACTTAATTAGCATTTCTGTTTCTCTGTCCACAAAAGGCACAAGCTGTACGTTGGTCTATTTGGTTGTGACTACAAAGAGACTGTATGTTTGTCTGTTTGGTTGTGACTACAAGGAATAAAACAGAATCCTGCTGCACTTTTGTATGGTCCTGGTGTTGTAATGATTTTGAGAAGTGCAGTTGAAGTTAAGGAGAGAAGCACACGCTGCTGCTAATTTTGTACAATCTTCAGCCTGTTACTGCGCACATTACTTGAGCTTGGTATCGACACAAACTATATTAGATCAACTACAGTGTTCTTTGCTATATGTCTAGGACCTAGGTCTGTAAAGTTAATGGCTATAGTGGAACAATTGTGTATAAACTGCTTATCTAGCCTTGTACATTTTTTTATTCATGCATTAAGATAACCACATTTCACAGCCATGCTAATGTCAGCAACAGCAAATGGTAAAGTCAAACTAATGAAATCATTTTAGACTATTAAAAAATTAAAATACAGAGAATAGCCAGAAAGAACACTTTAATAAAATAATAGCATAATCATTTTTGTTTGCTACACAGAGTACAGTTGTTATGTTTCTTACAGACTGTTATTGACTCTGATGTTTTGCTAATGAAGCATTCTGTGCAGCCAGTGGACTTCTTTAGCATTTTAAGGATTTCAGCATTATGTGACTTAACACAATATCTGATTTCATTCATGGATAGCTATAATACCAAGCAGTCAGCATGAACTTCAACACCCTACAAATCAAAATGTGTGTGTACTTTCAGCAGAAAACATTATAAAACATAGTCCTCAACTTCTTTGCTCAAGAATCAGACAAAGCCAAAGATATTAGGAGAATAAATGCCCCAAATCAGGGACATGTATTAAATATTATTCTAATTTACTTTAAAAGTTAATAGAACAATATACAGGTACAAGCAAGCAAAATCTGAGGGTAATGCTACTCAATGCTAGAAGTCTAAACTTCAAAATGCATTCACTTAAGGCACTCCTTAAAATGGAGAACATCGACATCTGTGTAGTGACAGAGACCTAGTTCAAGGCTCCAGAGAGCACCCCCACATTACCAGGCTATAATTCATGCCACACCTTTCGGCCACCTAACCTGGACCATAACACTGAAGGTGGAGGCATGTCCATAATCATTAAGGATATTCACACTTCCAGGCTAGTTACTCAGCATAATGCATCCGAGATTATCCAAGTGCAACTAACTCTGGGCAAGACCACAATCCAAATTGTAACTTGCTACAGATCCCCCACCATGCCCCAGGATTCCCATTCCTCATTACTTGATACAGTGGAAAATATTAGGGTACAACCCAACACCCTAACAATGGGTGATTTCAACTACCCCACCATTAACTGGGAAAACTACTCATGTACCAACTCTTTTGCTGAACGTTTTCTGGAATTCATAATTGCCAACACCTTGGATCAACTTATCCAAACCCCCACCAGGGGCAGCAATATCCTAGACCTGGTCATTACCAATGTGGGCGACTGGTGTTCCACACCAGAGGTCAATTCCTCATTGGTCAGATCTGACCACAAGCTAATCACCCTAGAAATCCACATCCCGCTCCCACCCCCATTAGAGAAACCACCGTAAAAAATTTCTCCAAAGCCAACTTCACTCTTCTTAAGACAGAAGTGGCAAACTTCATGACACCCATGCAGATGGACAATAGGGGTACAACTGCAGAATCCTACACAAATGCTCTTTATAAGCACTTACACAATGCATGGATCATGCTATCACTAACAGAACCAAGATGCTATCCTCCAAAAAAAGAAAGCCAATCTGGTGGTCCCTTGCCATAAACAAACTCTACAACAGAAGAAAGAAACTGCTGAAAAAAACAGTAAAATCCCATGATTGGAGGAACTCCCATTTCAGCCTCAGTAAGAAGCAGAGATCCCTCATAAAATCCTCCAAAGCTAGTTATGAAAACAAAATCGCCACTGATTCTAAAGACAGCCACAAAGCATTCTATAACAATGTCAAGAATCTCAATGGCAACACTCAGATCTGCTCTGAGTTGCAGCACAATGGCACTAAATATACAGAACCAACTGATATTGCCAACATCTTGGCAGATAGCTTCAGTGCTAACTTTACCCCCCCTTTCACCCACAAAAGGGCCCATCTCTATACCGGAAAAATGCAAAGTTCCTGTCATCACGGTTGAACAGGTAAAAACCACACTCTACAAAGCCAAGAACACGGCATCCATGGGACCTGACAACATCCCAGGCTGCATTCTACACAAACTACAGGATGAACTGGCACCACACCTAATCACCATGTTCAATCATAGCCTCACCTCAGACTTTGTGCCCACTGAATGGTGCACAGCGATGGTTATCCCACTCCACAAAGGGGGAGCCACCATGGACCCTGGGAACTACCACCCCATTAGCCTAACAAGCCTGGTCTGCAAGGCCATGGAACATATCATCATGTAACGTATAAACAAAGACATTGGTAATCTCCAAACTCTGGACCCCACCCAGTTCGGGTTTGTAAAAGGCAGATCATGTCTCCTAAACCTGATAGACTTCTTTGAAGCAGTCACCAAAGCCGTAGATGAGGGTAAGGTGGTTCACACAGCCTATCTAGATCTCGCCAAGGCTTTTGACATCATCCCCCACTCTGGAATTATAGATACGCTCACTAAACTAGATATAAATCCCTATGTCACAATATGGGTTGCCAAGTGGCACACTGACAGAATCCACACTGTGAAAGTAGCAGACTCCAAATCCGACTTCAGACCAGTGACAAGTGGAGTACCACAGGGTTCAGTCCTGGGTCCTCTCCTGTTTGGTATCTACTTTTCTGAAGTACAGGCTAACACAGAAGTCTTTGGCTAACAAAGTTCAGAGATGACTGCAAACTAGGAGCCATAATCGAAACTCCTAATGATGTGGACATCCTACAAAAGGGCCTCACTGAGACAGATGCCTGGTGTCAAAGTCATGGCCTCAAGCTCAGTGCCAAAAAGTGCATTGCCATCCCCTCTGGTAAAAACTCTGTACCCATGAGCTACCACATAGGTGGTAGTCTACTTAACACTGAAAGTGTGATAAGAGACCTTGGGACACAGTTGGACAGCAGTCTCTCCTTTGATAATCAAATTGCCACAGTAGTCAGGAAATCCTTCTGCTTGGCACACCTCATCACAAAATGTTTCTCATCTAGGAAAAAAAAGGTCATTGTTCCCCTCTACTCATCACTCATTAGACTCATTATAGAGTACAATGCCCCTTTTGGTATGTACTTCACAAGACATCTACAACAACTGGAAAGGCCACAGGAATACCTTACAAAGAGGATTACCAGCCTCAAACAGATGCCCTATGCAGACCATCTCAAAAAACTCCAGCTTTACTCTGTCGCATATCACCTACTCAGAGGCAATCACTGCCTAACATACAAAGCTATGTCAAACCCAGAGCTGTTGGACATGCTACACTTAAAGAAATCCCAATTCCTCCAAGCTACATGCTCTGGGGACCTAAACCTTGTCACCACAATAAACAGAACATGCTGGTGGGATAGATTACTGTCCCAGAGACTTCCCATACTCTGGAACGCACTGCCTATCTATATCAAACAAAGCTTCTCATTAGCACTCTTCAAGAAAAATCTTGATGATTGGATGGGCAATAGGAAATTCACCCCGGGGATTACTTCTGTGGCTCTGCTCGACAGGGGCTCAGGAAAATAATTTTCTTGTGTGGCGAAAGCCAGGGTACCTTTTTAGCTAGGTTTCTATAGGCCCTAGGGCCTGTAGCCTAGTACCCACCTATGAACCTATACATTTTCTGAATAATAAGTATGAAACTTGAATCCCTGGCCTTATTGAGTGACTATAATTCTTAGCGATTTACCAGTAAATCATAAATTTTATGAAGGAGAGGGCAAAGATATCAGGCAAAATCAGGGATGGTCAAGTGGTATGTCACAAAATGAAAATTTGAAGACCCATTCTATGAGACCACCTAAGTTCCAGATGAACCCAATCCTCAGAAGTCCTTTGGTCATTATGCTTTGTTGTATTGGACATTTTCTTGTTTATCGAGGACTGTTTTTGAGCTGTGGATAATAAGGGACTTTTTGAAATATTGTACCCATTCAGTTTTCCAACTTTTGTGACAAAAATGTCAGATAAAACATTTTTATGCCTGATGCATTATCTAATTTAGACTGAGCTCTTCTGTATTGGCAACATGGGCAATAATGAGGAATAGAGAAACTGTCTTTAGCCCTAGCAAAAATGTCGCACTCTGCTGGCAGTGTCGCTTCATATGACTGGATTACCATTCCCACTACATATGCAGCTGTAGAGCATCGTGTCGTGTTTCTGAAATAGACGAAGCCCTACTCAGGAAACCCTATGAATGAGAAATGTATGAGTAGCCTTGTCATTTATTTTCTTGAAAACTGAATTAAAAATAGTAAGGAACTCTAGGGTTCTTGTCTTTAGGCTTTTCCTGGTTAGGGGTCACCACAGCGGAACTCTAGTCCACTAATGATTGGCAGTGGATTTTTACGGTGCCAAGCTGCCAGCCCGACACCCAGCCTTGAAAGAAGGCACACCTATTCATGCATGCACCTACCAGCATGTCTTTATACGTTACTCAATCATGGGGAGGACATGCAGACTCCACACAGAAGGCGCTCCAGCCGAGAATCGAACTGGAGAACCTCTTGCTGGGAGGTGACAATTCTAACTGCTGCACCACCGCGGCCGTACAAGAAAACTCTAGGGTGATATAAATTATTTATTAGGCCATTTCTCATTGCAGAATTACACTTATGCACCTTATCTCCAAACATGCAAGGTCAGGGTGACAGAGTGTTCCACTGGACTATGAGTAGTAATCTGTTCAGAATACAGACAATACTACAGCTTGAGTGTTCATTCTTTCTTTCACGTATTAAAGTTTCCTCTTTTGTAGATGCATATACACACATTGCTAGCTGCAGTGACACCCTTTCTTAAAAGTTTGTTTTGTTTACTGTCATGCAGATAACAGTCAGTGCATGAAATATAGTTACAAATATGCACTTCTTGTACATTCTGAAAACTAATCCACAAAATGCATCACAGAACATAAAGAATCAATGAACCTCCAAGCTCTTAACAACCCTGAACCACTGACTATGACTTATTCATGTCTCCTTTACTTCTGTTTTATTTAAACAACTTCTGCTTTTAGTCACCTCTGTCTGCTTTCAAAAAGTTTTATTTTCCGTGACATGGCTAAGAGTAATTGGATAAATGATTTCAGTATTTTTTTTAAATACGTCATACCATGTATTGCAAAGGACAAAAAAAAAGAGATAACACCAAAGCATCAAGCAGAGTCCCTAATAAGTAATTGTCCCCAGCCATTTTACTTTGAAAAGTAATACTGTTAATGCCTGAAAATGCAAGATGAAAACACTACAACAGTCAGTTCTGACTTAAATAGACATCATGTCCAAACCCATAGACTTCTTCAAAGTTCTCAGCTTAATTTGCATTATAAATTATGAAAGGGGATCCAATGTCTGTCTGCCTGGGACGACATGCTGGACAAGCCACGCTGCTTCGCAAGGGACGGCTTGCACCTGTCACCCCTGGGCTTCCGGATATTGGCAAAGGCTCTTTCCACCCCTATAGTTCCTTTTTTAGGCAAGGCTCAAATTCTAAACCTACCACCCTAGAACACAAAAAAGGAAAAAAACTAAGGGTAATGCTGCTCAATGCCAGAAGTCTCAACCTCAAGATACACGCACTCGAGGCCCTTCTCAGTATGGAGAACATCAATGTCTGTGCTGTGACTGAAACCTTGTTCAAGGCTCCTGAGAGCACCCCAGCACTATCAGGTTTTACCTCATATCATGCGTTCCGGCCCCAAAATCCGGACAACACCAAGAAAGAAGGGGGGGTGTCCATATTCATCAAGGACACCCACACCTCAAGGTTGGTGGCAACGCATGATGCATCGGAGTCCATCCAGGTGCAATTAACCATAGGCAAGACTGCTCTGCAATTTGTAGCATGTTACAGGCCACCCTCTCAAACTCAGGAACCTCACATAGCTTTCCTGAAAACACTGGAGGGGATAAATGTATCTCCAAACACCATCATACTAGGTGACTTCAACTACTCTAATATAGACTGGGATCACTACTCAAGCCCAAACACTCTAGCCCAAAGATTCCTGGGTTCATAAACTCAAATGCCATGGAACAACTAGTCACCATCCCCACAGGTGAAAACATACTTGATCTCATCATCATCACGAACATGGGATCACAATGTTCAACACCGGAAGTATATACCTCACTGGTGAGATCAGATCATAAACTAATCTCACTGGAGGTCCTCATCCCGCCCCCACCTGAGATAAAAAAGACCACAGTAAAGAACTTCTCAAAAGCCAACTTCACACTTCTAAAGACTAGTGTGATCTCCTTTAAGGCCCCCGAGCCGGCGGAAAACATTACTCTAGCCGCTGAATCACTTACAAATGCCTTCCACCAGCACCTACAGGACTGCGTGGATCAGGCAATCCCAAACAAAACAAAGACTCTTTGTACCAAAGGCAAGCATCCAGTCTGGTGGACCCCAGCCATAAACAAGCTCTACAACAAAAGGAGGAAGCTACTACAAGATAGAGCAAAATCCTTAAAAGGTAAGACACCTTTGATCATTATAAGTAAAAAGCTAAGAGCTCTCATAAAATCATCCAAGGCAAATTTTGAGAGAAAAATCGCTAAGGACTCAAAAGAGAATCATAAGGCCTTCTTTAGCTATGTTAGAAACCTGGGAGGAAACTCCCAGATATGCTCAGAATTAGCTCAAAATGATGTGAAAATTACTGAACCTACAGACATTGCCAACATACTGGCTGACAGGTTCAGTGCAAACTTCTCCCCCCCCTCCCCCTCAAAAGGAGAGCTATCTATACCAGAGGATTGTAGCCCCCCAAACATCTCTAACACCCAGGTGAAAACTGCTCTCTCCAAGGTGAAAAACACAGCATCCATGGGACCGGATGGTGTCCCCGGCTGTGTGCTCCACGAACTCAATGAGGAATTAAACCTGCAGTTAGGACAGCTGTTTAATCTTAGCCTCACCTCACGATATGTACCCAAGGAGTGGCGCACGGCAACTGTGGTCCCACTTCACAAAGGCGGTGCCTCCACCGACCCTGGAAATTACCGTCCCATCAGCTTGACAAGCCTGATCTGCAAAGCTATGGAGAGGATCATAATGGAACTCATAAATAAAGACATAGGGAACTTGCAGACTTTGGATCCAACCCAGCTTGGCTTTGTCAAAGGCAGATCATGCCTTTTAAACTTGGGTGACTTTTTCAAACAGTCACCAAGGCCATTGATGAGGAAGGCAGTCCATACAGCCTACCTCGACCTGGCAAGGCTTTTGACACAGTACCCCACTCAGGTATCATTGGATAAATGATTTCAGTATTTTTTTAAATACATCATACCATGTATTGTAAAGCACAAAAAAAAGAGATAACACCAAAGCATCAAGCAGAGTCCCTAATAAGTAATTGTCCCCAGCCATTTTACTTTGAAAAGTAATACTGTTAATGCCCACAAATGCAAGATGAAAACACTACAACAGTCAGTTCTGACTTAAATAGACATCATGTCCAAACCCATAGACTTCTTCAAAGTTCTCAGCTTAATTTGCATTATAAATTATGAAAAGATGGTGACTATTGCTCAAAGAACTGCTACAGTAATGAATGTCTTTCTTTCTCTTCTTTTCTGTGTCTCAGAAGTACGCACACACACACACACACACACACACACACACACACACACACACACACACACACACACACACACACACACACACACACACACCACACAAACAGCTTCCCCACGCATGCTCAAGGTGAAATTGTTCGAGCATCACTTGCCCATGGAAAAAAAGAAAGGCATAACTCCAAATGTTTTTCCCATAGTAAATCATTGCCGGTGTGACTTCTGATCGTGCAATAGCAATGATTTAATTCTTTAGGGAGTTTCCCTCTTTCTTTGAGTTTGTGCAACCATGAAGTTGGTATATATAAGTTCAAGGGGGTGCAGGAGGGATTGCCACCCTGCATAAACAAGAAAAAAAATATATTTTTTTTGGCATTTTGGATTTTGGGGCATTTTTTTTCGTTCTTTCAGAATGTAGACTTTTAGGAAGTCAGCATTTCATAGCAGAACACACATGCGCACACACACATGCACGGACTCACGCACGTACGGACACATGCACACACACACACACACACACACACACACACACACACACACACACACACACACACACACACACACACACACACACCACACGCGCACACACACAGCTTCCCCACACATGCTCAAGGTGAAATTGTTCGAGCATCACTAGCCCATGGAAAAAAAGAAAGGCATAACTCCAAATGTTTTTCCCAGAGTAAATCATTGCCGGTGTGACTTCTAATCATGCAATAGCAATGATTTAATTCTTTCGGTAGTTTCCTTCCTTCTTCGAGTTCTTGTAACCATGGAATTAGTATGTATAAGTTTGGGGGGGGGGGTGTAGGAGGGCTTTCCCCTGCATAAAGAAGAAAAAAAAAAATATGTATTTTTTTTTTGCATTTTGGATTTGGGACATTATTTTTTTCTTTCAGAAAGTCAGCATTTCATAGTAGAACATGCACACCCACACACACGCGCGCGTGCACACAGGCACAGACACACACACACACACACACACACACACACACATACATACACACACATACTCATCGACCTCAACTGTCCATTGTACTGCGGTGGTGGTGCTGCGGTAGCATAGTCGCCTCACAGTAAGACGTTGTCCTGTTCAATTCTCAGCGAAAGCGTCTTCTGTATGGAGACATGCGTGAATGGGCGTACCTTCGTTGAAGGTTGTGCGTCAGAGCTGGCAACTTCGTATGTAAAAATCTACTGCCAATCATTAGCGGACCGCAGTTCCGCTGTGGTGACCCCTAACCGGGAAAAGCCGAAAGAAACAACATTTCTGGTCTGCTGTTCATAAATTTTGTGGTTTTATGGAAAGTCATTGAGGACTGAAGTCACTAAATAATGACATACATTTGAGTTTCAGACTTGATATCCTTCCAAAAATGTATGCTAATACACAATCTTTTATACTAGCAACCTTTCTAGGTCTATAAGAGCAATATTTAAATATTGTCCCTACTTTTGTGCCATTGGCCCCCATTATTTTTGGCTTTGTCCAGATTTCTTGAGCTAAGATGTTCAGAGGTATCTCTCACACATGCACACACACACACACACACACACACACACACACACACACACACACACACACACACACACACACACACACACACACAAACTCTCACATCAGAAGGAAATAACTATTATTGGCTAAAACCATTAGCATAATCTGAAATACCAAACTAAACTGCCTGTGGGGCTTCGGGTACAAAAATAATATATCAGACTCACCCATGTAATCCATTTATGTCTTTAGGTTGAAAAAGTAGAAAGATTCTAGCTGCCATTACATACACTGAACCACTGATGAAGAGGAAGATGTATGGAACTGCCAAGTAACTTTAGGGGTGGAAAAAACATTTTAAACAACCTTGATAAAAATAAAAGATGGAAAAACAATAGGTCATACTGCAAGAATACAGTGCAAGTTTTCCCTTCACTCTTTTATATAGATGAGTTTATGATGATTCATCAACCCCCCCCAAATAAAATAAATGTTTTCAAGGGGAGCACCCCATGCTACTTAAATATACCAACTCTGAGACTGCACAATAGCATGGGAAGAGAAAAAATTCCCCATTATCCAGAATTCATTGATATTGAAAAAATACTGGTCTCCCACTTAATCTGTTCGAAATGTATTCTATTCAATGACTTTAGACATCATAGAATACATTCAAACAGATTACCTTTTAACCACATGGCCGTTTTAAGTTAAGGGTAAGTTAAGGGTAACCAGTGATGACAACACTCATTCAGAAACATTTAGCAAATTGTCAACCAACATTACTGTGAAAGGAATTTCAGTTAAACCTGTTAGTGCACTAATCTGATCCCTTTCACTTTCTAATTGGTATAAGGCACTCCTTTGCTGGGAAACAGAATGACAGATGATCAAAAAGATACACCTCAGAGAAAAGTCTTGGCTTTGGTCTAGCCTCAAAGGACTAGGATAATAACAGTGGCACAATGCCAAATGAAACTAGTGTGCAGGAAATTTAAGAAAGAATTAAGCAGGTGGACAGGTAAATATATTTAGAAAGCAGCTGTGAATGTTAGGGCTAATGAGAACAGCAAATGCTCAGACTAGAGCAGCATTGCTAACAGTGTTGCTTTATATGAGAGAAAGGCCAGCAAAAGGTCTAATTCAGAACTGTTTTAGGACTGATTGTGAGAAAGCACAAATGAAAAAACATGAACATGCAATATGGTAAACATACGAGGGCATGCAGAAAAGTTCTAAGCCTGACCAACTTTCTAAATTCTGAACGTTATTTTCCCTCTGTAGCTGAAAAGAGGGACATTTAATCTTATAAAGTGCCAGTCTACAGAACTGTAACACTATGTTTTGACATTGTTTCCGATCATTGATTGAACCATGTCGACAAAAAGTGTAGAATTTTCAGGTGTGCAACTCCAAGCCACTATGAAGTCCCTATTCCTGCAGAGAAAACTCCAAAGGAAATCCATGAATGTATGATGAAAACATTGAGTGACAAGTGCCCTTCTTACTCAACTGTGAAGAAGTGTGCAAACTTTCAGAGAGGAGATTTCGAGATCAAAGATGCAGCAATGTCTGAGAGGCCTCAAACAGTGTCATCTCCTGAAATTGTCAACCATGTCAATGACCCGATTTTAGCAGATTGGCGAATATCAGCTAAAACAATTGCTGTGACACTACAGATATCTAGGGAATGTGTTGGCTTTATAATCCATAAGTAGCTGGGTATGCAGAAGCTGTCAGCCAAGTGGGTGCCCAAATGTATGAATGCCAATGAGAAAAGATGTTGAGTGGACACTTCCAAGTTGATTTTGTGGCATTTTTGTCAAACTGGTGCCAACTTTATGGAATGACTAGTTACTGTTGATGAAACATGGTTACACCATTATGATCCTGAGACAAAACCACAGTCCATGCAATGGTGGCACTCAGGTTCACCAAGGCCAAAGAAGTTCAAGATCCAAAAGTCAGCAGGAAAGGTCTTGGCCACAGTGTTTTGGGATCAGGAAGGAGTTGTAATGACTGACTATCTTCCAAGGGGCCAAACAGTTAATGCAGAATACTACTGTAACTTGCTGTGCTGATTAAAGGAGGCATTGAAAGAAAAAAGGAGAGGGAAGCTGCAGAAAGTAGTTCTCTTTTTGCAAGACAATGCACCTATTCACAAGGCTGGTAAAATGATGGATGTTTTATTGAAATTGGGGTTTGAGTGCATAGACCATCCACCCTACTCACCAGATCTTGCTCCATCTGACTATTTCCTGTTTCCAAACCTTAAGTTTGAAAAGGTGGCAATTTTTGATTGATTCAGAGGTGATTGTAGCAGCAGAACAATATTTCGGTGACCGCACTTCAGACTTTTTTTTGGCAGGGTTACAAAAACTTCAGACATGATGTGTCAAGTGTGTCGAACATCATGGAAAATATGTTGAATAACTTGTAAGTTTCATGGCTCCACATCATTCCCTTCTTGGTCAGGCTTAGAACTTTTCAGCACCCCCGCATAAGAAAAGACTGAAATATAATGATTATTAAATCATGCATCAGCATCACCCCTTTGTTTCCCTTTTTTTACATGGGGTTGGGGTCATATCAACAGTGACCGTCACCTAGAGCCAAAGTTCACACTGGCTGGTGGCTAGCCCTGCAACAGGATTACTAAATCATCATACATTGCATATTTATGTGTTCATTTGATCGATCATTCATTCATCCATTCATTCACTGAGGTAGAAATCTCATTCCAATAGGACATTTTCAGTTTCAGCCTAAGGAGTAAATTAAAGACATCACAGCATAATTTCTGTGGCTATAGCAGTTACTAAGCAACAAGGTAAACAAGTATTAACACTTTGCAGTGAGACTAGATAATACAGTGAATAGTCCAGATAAAAATGAAAAGCATCATAAACTTTGGGATCAAGTATAGAATATCTGCAGTATATAAAATAAGATAAAACATAGATGAAAATGTCATAAAAATCACCTGTGTTGCATAGAAATGTAGAGACATAAACCCAAATACAGAAAGATTATCGCGAGGTATACACAATGTGTACATCTTGTGGTAACCTTCCCATATTCAGAGACAGCCCTATCATGATGGTCTTGCGCAAATATGGGCAGCATCACAATGGACTGCCTCCATGGCTGTGCTAAATGCTAATGAGGCATTCTGGGGAAAAGGCAGATGTTAATTAGCCATGTGATCTCTCCCAGAACTGCCTGCGTAAAGTAGCATGGTTACTTGAAGTAATCTATCATGACTGAGGTATGTACTGGAGAGTTTACTGGTCAGGCAGCATTAAGAGATATGTAAATGTGTGTATCCAAGGTGTTACAAATATTAGCAAATTGCAGTAGGAATAGATAATACATTGAATAATGCAGATAAAAATAAAAAGCAATATAAACATTCGGATCAAATATACAATATATGTAGTCCATAAAATAAGAGGAAACATAGATGAAAATGTCATGAAAATTACCTATGCTGCTTATAAAAGTGGAGACATAGGTCTGAATTCATTAAAGTTTCAATCAGGTGTACACAATATGTAGCCTTGTGGTAATCCTTCCATATTCAGAGACAGCCCTACCACAAATATTCAGCACCATAGTGGAAGGTCTCTATGTCTGTGCTAAATACTAATGAGGCATTCTGGGGGAGAGGCATATGCTAATTAGCCATGTGCTCTCCCCTGAAATTGCCCGAGTAAGGTAACATGGTCAGTCCTGGTTGCTAGTGGTAATCTATCATGATAAAGATATAAAGATAAGTACTCAGGAGCTCAGTGGTCAGGCAGTGTTAAGGTGTGTGTGTGTGTGTGTGTGTGTGTGTGTGTGTGTGTGTGTGTGTGTGTGTGTGTGTGTGTGTGTGTGTGTGTGTCTGTGTGTGTAGAGGGCTTTTGGTGTCTATCATACTTCCATACAGCCCTTGACTAACAAGCAAAGCCTGTAATATTGGGTCAGTGGACCACTAAACCACCAGGGATAACTATTAAGATATGGGATGGGGACACTAGCCACCAGTGATAACCTTTAGTATTGTGCCTTAACAGCAATTATACATAACAGAGACTGAGAACCACTAAACACCAGGGTGAACTCTTACATTTTGTGACTTGGTGGCATTTAAACATAATCAGGATGGGGGGCACTAGACACTAAGGAAAACCCTGAAGACATAGCTTGGGGGAATAAGGCAGAAGGGATACTCTATGCAGTATGCCTTAAAGGCATGTAATTAAAAAAAAGAAAAGTGATGTGGGGAACCACTAGACAACAGGGATACTATAAGTAAGGCATCTTAAAGGCACTAAAAGAGATTCTAACCCTGAACCCTCCCACCAAGGATATTCATCCTCTGCACCACCACTAGACACCTAAAAAATAATTATACGAAAACTGCAAACTGGGGAAGGGGCTTCAAATCCTGCACCCTTGCCAAAGGAAAACTCAGCATGTATGGGTCCCTATCACGTCATCAAAAATGCATTCTATCAAATGCGTTTTCATGGAACTGAAAATAGCAAACAGGAAAAATAGCGAAGCGGCTTTTCAGCGAATTCTTTCCCTGGGAAAGAAGTTGCTTGGCCACTTCATTAGTTTGCCATGTTTGCGGTCTCGGAGTGCAGTCTCAGAGATTCCCTTATCCGATATGGCTCCCGAACGTAAATGTGCAGTAGTTACTGACCTTAGGGTTAGGGTGTGGGTTAAGGTAAGTGCATATATAGTAATACATTTAGCGTACACCTTAAGGTTAGAAGTAGAATTTAGTTAAGTGTATATATGTTTACTTTATTGGGGGGGTTAGAAGTAGGGTTAAGTTAGGTGGATATATGTTTTAAACTGTTTCCTTTTTTATTTTGGGTTAGAAGTAGGGTTAATGTAGGTGTCGTATGTGTTTTTTTTTTTTGGAACAGTGATTTCCTTCCCTAGGTAAGAAATCACTGTTCTGAGCTGTCGATGTTTTCAGCTTTCAGTGAAATAGGGTCGATCAATCATCGTTCGCTGTTTTCAGCGTTCCATGATCTGATATAGACCCATATGTGTATATATATATATATATATATATATATATATATATATATATATATATATAGGTGTGTGTGTGTTTGTGTGTGCGTGTATGTGTGTGTGTGTATGTAATGAATGGATGACATGTTAAATTTTTAAAATACAAAATATTGAACAAAACATGTTAACCATTTATAATACCAACAACACATGTAACTGAAACCCAGTACATCAGACAAGGAAACAGATTTCCTTTTCTGATGTATTAACAATAACCCTACCAAAATTCAGCTCTAATGTGTCTGAATAGTAGTATTGTTATAATTTTTTTAAGGTTAAGTGTATGGTTAGGGAAGGAGAAGGGCCAGATATAGGGAAAGCACACATTACTAAAGCGTATTGAGAAAAATATGTATATAGCTAATAATTTGTTTATGTTTGGGATGGGGAGATAATTCTGTATTGTTATAAAGAAAATAGAAGATCAAATTAATTTGGGATAATATTACACAAAACGTATAAAGTGACATAAGTGATACAAACAGACTATAAATAACAAATTTGCAAAAAAAAAAAGACAAAGAATATATTTAAGTAGAATAAAATATAAGTTTTACTATGGCACAAGTTGACTTATTAGTCTGGAACATTAATAGATTGGTGGACAGGAAAAAAAATAGGACAAGATAATGTCTTATATTAGAGCTGCTCTGGTGGCATAGAGGGATAAAGCTCAGACTATGGCCCAGCCAACCCAAGTTTGATTAATGGCTCGGGTGACTGATGAAGTGGCAGGAAAAGGGTGGATGTGCCCATCCTAGGTAAAAGGATGTTTGTTGATATGCTCACTGAGGGGGTGTGGTCCAAAGAAGGGAGTTGCCTTTGAACATAAACAAGAGTAGTGGGTGGGGAAAGGGAAATGAGTAAGTCATAAAAAACAAAAAATCCCCACAATGAAAGCACAGACTAGCTGAACCCCCAAAACACGCTCAGTATCCATGACCAGCTTTAGCAAAAAAAGGAGTTAGTCCTGTGGAGGTTGAAGATTAGCTGGAAGACCCAGCATGGATGTGCCAGGCCAACAACAATGAGGTCCAAGGGAACTGATAAAAAAATACTGTCTTATATTTACAATAGTAATGTTACAAGAAAAATGTATGAATCTTAAAGAACATGAACGTTTTGTAAAGAAAAGTGGTAAGGATGGTCTCATTGCTAGATTATATAGAGAAACCTATCTTAATATTAATTAAAAAGGTTAGCTAAATAAAGATTGAGGCTCAAATACATGCTAAGCAGGGAAGATTTAAAGTCATGAGGGGCTGTGGGCAAGGTGTAAAAGTTATACTGGCTGTAGTATATTTCACCAAAACCGCTGACACAAAATATAATCATGAACATCACTGTGACAAGATATAAATAATATTATGTGAAAAGTTATAGTCTTTTATCAAGGAAACATGATAGTGGATAGAGATTGGAACACTATATAAATATTGAAGATGTCTCAGGAGGGTCAGGATATCACAGAATACCAGGTGAGAGAAGGTATTTAGAGATATAGATGGATGTATGGCTTACTGATATAATGAAAATAAGACATTATGAAGTGCAATATACATGCTATTCAGTAAAATATTGTTCTTAAACATGATTAGAAAGATGTTACGTATCAAAAGAATACTGCAACATGGTATGAACCATAAAAAACACATCCACTGATAGTGTCAGGCCATGCATCTATACAAGTTAAGTTTTGAAAACAATTAAAAGTCTGTTGTGACAAACATTCATATTTTTATATATCATTTGAAAAACAAGCCATATAATGACTGGGTAAATTAGACTTTAAATGAAATGTTATTAGGTTTGATATAAGCAGTAAAGAGCTAGTAAACATCTGGATAATTGTAAACTGAAGATTAGATATCTGGTCACAATGAAAGCAAATATGAAGTGTAGTAATAGTCATAGGAGTTATCTAGATGGCTTAAAACATAGGGGATATACAGAAGCAAAACAATTATAACACAGCAGGTTGAAAAACAATTGAAAGAAGATAGAATGTCAATGTAAGAGTACTTAGAAAATCAGAATTAAATTAGAGCAATGGTTTAAAACAGCTCTTTTTGACAATAACCCTAGAGCAACAAAGTTGTTGTCTCAACTTTTGAGTAAATCAAAGGTTGAAAAGATGATAACTAAATCAGGACTTATAAGAAAGGTAGTTAGAAGCGTACTCATGAAAATTATGAATATGTTGCTGAGCTATTACAATACACTCTATAGACAAGATGTAGAGATTGACAGCAATACACAAGAAACACTAATACATTTGAGACAATTGCAACTTTTTTGGTTAACAGAAATGGAAAAAGGAATAGGAGGATCAAAAGTAAAGAAATTTTAAATTAAAGAAGTAATGAGAAGCTGCAATACAGGGAATACCTCTGGGCATGATGACATTCCAATAGAAGTGTGGAAAAAGAAAGAACAGAAGATAATAAAAAGTCTGGCTTGTTCCTTTTGGCAATATCTTTTCTGGGTGAGAATGTGCCCTTGACCTGGAAAAAAGCAGTAGTGGTAGTTATACCTATGAGGTGGAATCCTCCTGATCCAGAGTCTTACAGTTCCATTTCAATTCTGAATCATGACTATGAAGTTTTTATGATTTTGACAAAACGATTGGCAGATATATTGACAAGAATAATAGACCTATGTCAGTGTGGATTTATAAAATGTAGCCAAACATTTGACAGTATTAACAGAACCTTTATTATTCAAAAGGATGCACAAGAAAATATTAATTTCTTAATGTCACTAGGTTTGTTAGCAGAAATCAGAGAAGAGTTGTATAGACTAACCACTTTGGGCATCAACTGTGTTGTGCAGTACCCTCTAGAAAGGAGAATATGGATCATAGACTGCATGTGGTGTCAGGGCTAGCCACTCAATGGTGTAAAAAATGGGCATGGGTATTCGCTGTTTATAAGTGGGTAGAGGACCTGGCCTACTCTGACTTATGCCAGGGACTCATGCTAACAATGGGGCAGATATATGTGCCCCTCTTTATCAATGTGTGCCTACCATAAATCCCAACAGTCCTGGGTCAATATGCCACTGGATGGCCGGTGTCCAGTGTCCAGTTGTCCAGTTTGGATTACATGGGATAGCTGTGTTGAATGAAAGCTTGACATAAAACCAGTCAACCTGCCAAACATGAACTAAGGATTGCTACACTCAGTATAGGTTCACTGACAGGACAAAACTTGGACATGGGTGACATGATGAGAAGGCTGGACATCCAATGCATTCAGGAGACAAGATGGAAGAGCAGTCCAGCAAACTGACTTGACTTGAGTCTACTACTCAGGAAGATGGCAGACTGAAAATGGTGTGGGAATTGTGGTGGGGAGAGGCTTTAGAAGACAATGAGGGATGTTATCAGAATCATGGCAATCAGATTCCATTGTAAGGATAAGGCACTATTCATAATCACAGCCTAGGCCTCACAGCAGGGTTGTGATAGCACGAAAAAGAGTGTATATAGGCAGCAATTACTGGACTTACTAGATAAATCAGGACAACATGAGATAGTGTAGGACTTCCAAGATGGCTGCACAGTGCACACTGAGTAACAGCTTGCTTCTAGCTCTCCCAGTGTGAAAACAGAAACTCAGCAGAGAAGGCCAGTGGACGTTTGTTTTTTTTTTTGGATAAATTTCAGTAGCTGGCTACTAAGTGCACTGCCTGGATGCAAGGATAAAATAAATACAGAGGACCTGAAGGAAAATCAGCTACAAAAGGTGAAGAAAAAACACTGACTGGGAAAAGTACTGCAGCTGTTCAGCAAAAACTAGTATAAGCTCCAGACACAACTTCCAGTAACCTAGAGGAAAGCACAAAACAACTGTACACAGACCTGATTAACACAAACAAAACACTGATGGAGTATATTAACTCAAATAACAAAAGGCTGGAAAAATGGAAGAAGCTTTAAACAGATATTCAGATGAGGTGATAAAACTGCAAAAATCAGAGTTTGAAATGAAGAAAAGGCTGGCTGAATGTCAGACTGCTCAAGAAGAGATGTTTCAAAAAAATAGAATTAGAGGACAAAGCAAGTAGGGAAAACCTAAAATTTTCAGCCATACCAGAGAAGCTGGAAGGGACAGTCTGCATTAATTGTATGAAAGCACAAATAAGAACTGGACTGGTATTCCACAGCAGGCATTGTTAATTGAAAGGGCACATTGTGTGCATTCTCCAAATATGGCTATGATAAAGCAACCTAGATTGTTAATGGTAAAATGCAATCCTACTAGCAGAAGGAGTTGATTCTGCCAAAACTGTGGCAGAAGGACAAAGTATTATAAGTGGGAGACAGCAGAGTGTTTGTGGAGAATTATTACTCATTGTACACCAGGCAGAAGAGGGGTAAATTTATTTCATTATTCAGGGAGTGTCGAGAAGCAGGCATAAGATTCAAACTGCTGTACCTAACTATTTTCAAAATATTCCTCCCTGGAAGAACAAAATCATTTTTTGATGAATTATGTGCTAAGGAGGAAATACAAAAGTTTATCCAACTAAGAGTGAGCTGTGAGATGGAAGGGGATTCTGCTTCTTGTTCTTCTGGTAATAAAGACTACAGAGAGACTGGGTCAATGAAACCGTTTCCAATGTTTTAATGGAAATGGTGAAGAGAAAGAAGGGAACATGAGAGTTGATTAGAGGAACTGACAGTATGTTAGAAATGAAGCGGAGACAGGATTGGGAGATGCAGATGAACAGGTAGAAAATAGTAACTTTGAAATTGATAAATTTGGAATTACAAAGCAATAATTATATTTCTAAAGTTTGACAGAACAAGAAAATTTGGAAATATTGAACATTTTGGACTTTACGGGACTTGTGGGGACTCTAAGGTATGTGCCCTACTTCATGTAATTAATGTTCGGAAAAATACTTAGGGGAGAGAAAGAGAAGGGAGAAAGTTAACTGTAAGTAAAACAAAAAAATCTTACTAGTACTGTTTTTATAGTGTATGATTTTCTTTGCATGCTATAAAGTAAAGTTTTCTCAGTTGTTTTAAAGTATAATGGAGATAATATTGTAAACAGGTGCTGTGCTTTTTTCTTTTTTTTTCTTTCTCCCTTTATCCCTCTTTCTCCTCATCCAGTTTTAAGATGTGTAGGTACTGCAATGTACAAAAAAGCCTGGTTTAAAGAGTATCACAAACGAAAAAAATAATGTGCTTTTTTCTCATTCTTGCATGGAGGAATGACTGGATTAATTTCCTTAGATTGATCTTGTAACACATTTTAAGACAAAGCAAGTACATGAAAAAAAAAGAACTTTGAACATTATAAGGCTTTTTTCCAGCAAGTAAATGTGCTCTTAGTAGCAATTCTGTATCTGGTCCTTGTGTCTCCATGGAGACAATCTGATAAATAGAAATTGGCTACAATCTAATAAAGAGAAATTTGCTAGAAAAAATAAACAGAGAAATTGGCTAGGATATAATGTTCTCTGAAAGCATTCAGGTGTTTTCCCTACTGGGAGATCTATAAAATATGACAAAACCAACAGAACTTAGTAGAAGCACAAACTGCACTATGCATCTTAGCATGCATAACCTTTCTTTTAGGTTAACTCAAGTCTAAGAGCATGGCTGTCAGTTTGGGACATTTGTTCCTATTAGGAGGGTAAAACGTCAATATTTGAAGATGTACATAGTTGTGTGTGTTAGTATTATTTAATAGGTTCATAGGTTAGTACTAGGCTAACTGCCCTTGTGGGCTATTTTACACCTAGCAAATTAACCCATGTGAGAATCAAACCCTGCACCTTGTGTCTATAAGGCAAACATCTTAACCATTATGAAATCCTTCCTATTTAGTAGGTTAGGTTTTAGGGGGTATTGGGGGTGTGTTTGTTTTTTTGTTTGAGGGCTTTCAATAAAACAAAACATTTTGTAAGATGTGACATTGGTTCAAATGGATATGAAAAGAAACAACTGTATAAAAGTTCAACCTGCCAAACAGTCTACGCATATAACACAAAAGATGGAACTAGACATTTAACAAAAAAGCTGATATGCATAAAAGGTACGAATAATAACTTTTTAATAAAATAATGCTTTCTGTAATGTCTATAAATGTGAATGATTTCACAGATACTAAAAAGAAAGAGAAGTTAACCATATTACAAAATGTAGAGTGCAAATAGCTATGCTACAAGAGACACAATTGGAAAGAACTGAACATGTGAGTTTGATTAAGAAAGGTTTTCAGGATGATTATTCAGTGAAATATCTGGGATAAAGGAAAAGAGCAGTACTTCTACTAATTGTAAGAGGAGCTCCAATAGTGATAGAAGAAGATAAAAAGACAGCAATGGTAGATTTATAGTACTAAGGGGCTACTGGCAATGGAGAAGGATTACATTGGCATGTATTTATATTCCACCTAAAACTGCTATAATGGAGCTTAAGAAAATTCTGGGAAAATAATCAGCTTTTAGCAAGGAATAGTACTTATAGGTGGGACTAGAATTTGATTTGCAGCAGTTAAGATGTATCTGAGGGGCCCAGAGGGGTAAGTATAACAAAGGAGGGTAGACTTTTGAGGAGATTTATGAAAATATTTGGCATGAAAGATTTGAATTCATTACTAGGAATTTGGAGTGAATTTACATATTATTGCCCAAGATACGAAAGTGTTTAAACTTTTAAACCTGATAGTGTTTAAACTAGGCTGCATATAAGCTTATATTAACCCCCCCTCCCCGTACTGTTAGTTACACTCCTCTTTCCCTGTTAAAAGTCTATCTAGTAGAGTGTAGTATCTCCCTAGTCTAAATTCTCCTAATTCCTGCTTGCTTCTTTTGACTTTTGTATTTCACCTAACGTATGCCTGTTCCTTTTGACCATAGGACTCACTCATACTTTACTAATCTATCCTCTTGTTCCCAGGTCTTTGATTGTTTTTGTAGACTTTTTATTGCTTTGCATGCATTCCCTGGTCTAGGTCTGATTACACTGTATTATTTAGCCATCCCCTCCCCACCTAACTGTGTTACTGACCCTCCCCCTCTAACCTGTAAGAGGGTTTTTAAACCCTAGGAGACATCTTTAAATTTCTCTAAGCAGCTGTGGTCCTGGTGTTGTGAGCTTCCATGTAAGCACTCAAATTTTTGCTTTCTCTTAATTGTTTTTTTTGGCAATGTAAACCTTTATTTTAGCATTTTTTTACTGCTACATTTGACAGTGTTAACATTTGTCAAACTATCATCTTATGTTATATTGATAGTGACTGGAACTGTGTTTGTTTTTTGTGTACTGCATGCTATTGTTTCACCTAATACTACTACTGCTTTACTTAAGTGTATATTATCCTTGTCATAGATACTGTTAATTTTCTGCTGGCATTTTTGTGGCTGGAACTGTTTGTTTACTGTGTACTGCATGCTGTTGTTTCACCTACTACTACTGCTTTACTTAAGTGCATATTATCCTTGTCATAGATATTGCTAATTTTCTGCTGGCATTTAATTTGACCTCTGAGGTCTGACGCTGTGTTCTGAGCTGCATGTGGGTTTTTAAACTGTACCTGTGCATTCCATTCTTATACTGATTTTGTTTTATGTACCTGTTAAGACCAGGGCTATATATGTATGAACCAAGTTACTTGCCTGCACTTGGTTTTACAGTTGGTGTTCCTATTTTTATTCTGCAGTCAATTTATATATTTTAGCTGTTTTTGTCCAAACTGGAATTATTAGTTAACTGTGTTTATCTGCAATCTGTGTACTGATTGTAGCTGAGGTATAACTGAACTACTATTAAAATGTTATTGCTAAGTAATTTTGCTGCCTAGTGTTTGTTATACAACCTGAATGACATTGATATTAGGTTTTCTTCACCGAGGTTGTCTAACACCTTCTCTAATTTCCTCTAGTGCCTGTACATTACAACAACATAGTTGGTCTGTTTTGTTCCCCTCCCCATGCTTCAGAGTGCGGACACTCCAAAAATATAAACTTAAGAAAACGTTTGGACTACTAGTTGATCACCTCCACAGCCTCTCTGCTTCAATCCAGGTGCTTACAACAGCTATTGTGTCCCCCCCAAATAGTAAAACTCTACCTGAAACCCACTCAGCCCCTACACCACATCTGAAATCCCTGTAATTATAACTTCTAACACAAATGAAGGCAAAAGGCAAACTGATCCACTCCCAAGTATTTATTTAGCGCTTTCGTTTATAAAATAGAAACTTCCTCAGAATAAAAGCTTAAAAATTTGAACCATAGTGGCCAACTCATTTATATATGCACTAAAAACCATGTGATAAAACTTGTCTCAGTTTGAAACCAGCATTTAAAGATATATTACATCTGCAGTTTGTATCACTTGCATTTTCATATACATTGCATACTTTCCCACACCTAAGCTACACAAGCACATACTTACATATAATATTGCTAAAATAACTAAAATAACTCTACTAGATAAATTCTTATATATGTAAATAAATGCATATGTGAATCTAGCTATCATGTTACTTATAACAAAGCTGACGTTAAACACAGTGTACGCCCCATGAACATAGCTAGACCTAGCTAGCAAACATGGCCTTCAGTCTCAAAATAGGACTGATAGAAACAACACCATTTAGTCCTGGATCGAAAAACCTAAGTATGATGAATTGTGTGGAAAAATGAGTAAATGTGGGCATTGCCCACAATGTAAATGCATATTAGTGCAGAGTGAAATCCATTTAGCCCATTTTGGTACAATAAGTCTGAAAAGATATATAACTGTAAGTGCAAACTGGTTATTTATATGTGTATTTGTCAAAAATGCCCATGTTTTTACATAGGTAAGACAAAAAATAGCTTTAAAACCAGAATACATCAATATCAATATGATATCAGTAAAAAAAGACTCCAAGAACGCCTTAGCTGAACATATAATCCAACTTGCAGACCATAATTTTAAATATATTATTTAAGTATATTATTATAAATCATGTTGATATAGATGAAAGAGGAGATCCTATAGATGATTTTTTGGAATTTAAACAACTCAAATGGCAGCTGCAAACCAACACAACAAGTTATCCAGGACTAAATGGTGTAGTTTCTATCAGTCGTATTTTGAGACTGAAAGCCAAGTTTGCTATCCAGGTATAACTATGTTCATTGGGCATATACTGTGTTTAAAGTCAGCTTTGTTATAGGTAACATGATAGCTAGATTCACATATGCATTTATTTACACATATAAGAATTTATCTAGTAGAGTTATTTTAGTTATTTTAGCAATATTATATGTAAGCATGTGCTCGTGTAGCTTAGCAGTGGGAAAGTATGTAATGTAGATGAAAATGCAAGTGATGCAAACTGCAATTTAATATATCTTTAAGTGCTGGTTTCAAACTGAGGTAAGTTTTATCACATGGTTTTTAGTGCATATATAAATGAGTTGGCCACTATGGTTCAAGTTTTTAAGCTTTTATTCTGAGGAAGTTTGTATTTTATAAACGAAACCGCTAAATAAATACTTGGGAGTGGATCAGTTTGCCTTTTGCCTTCATTTGTGTTATTTCTACAATTTGCAGGTGTCGTGGAAGTTTTGTTAATTATAAAAAGAAGTTATGTCTTACCATAACGTTCCATCTGTATTGTTGATCCCCATTCAGTCATTACGCATGGGTATCGGTTCTGAGCTCGGAACCAAGCCGGCCATTTTCCAAGCTAGCGTCAGCTTCAAACTCTCGAGCTAAACTCTTACCCACAATCCCCCTCTCCCTGTTACCTCAGATTGAGTTTACAAGTAAAGAAGGTAGAGGCTACCTCTGGTCAAATAACCTAAGAGAACCGGATGGTGAGATCCACTAGAAACCACAGAAGGGGGAAGGAGGGAGGGTCGTAATGACTGAACGAGGATCAACAATACAGATGGAACATTACGGTAAGACATAACTTCTTTATCTGATATTGTTAATCCTTGTTCATTCCTTATGCATGGGACAGAGTCCCCAGCTACCTCTATTCCTGGGAGGTTCTCATGGAAGGACATTCCTGAGCACCATAGAACCGAAAGATGCTCTTTCCCTGGAGGCCAAGTCCAATTTGTAATGATTGATGAAGGTATGAGGCGTAGCCCAAGTTGCAGCTGCACAGATGTCGTAAAGAAGCTCTGGCATGGAAGGCAGCAGAAGTTGCCACCGACCTTGTTGAATGAGCTTTCATGGTAGTAGGTAACGAGATATTACGTTGTGTGTAAATAAAGTTCACACAGTCCTTCAACCATCTAGCTAATGTGACCTTAGCAACAGCAGATCCTAATCTAGGACCAGAAAAGGCCAAAAATAACTGGTCAGATTTACAAAAGGGTTTAGTCCTGTTTAAGTAAAAATGGATTTGTCTATGTATATCTAGGGTATGTAGGCAATACTCTCCTCTGTTTGTATGATTGGGAAAGAAAACTGGCAATTCAATGGCTTGATTAATGTGCATTTCAGAGATCACTTTAGGCAGAAATGATGGATTAGTTCTCAGAGACATTCTATCTCTATGAAAAATCAAGTATGGACTCTTGATACATAAAGCTTGAAGTTCAGAAATACATCTGGCAGAAGTAATAGCGACCAAAAACAAAGTTTTCCATGACAAATACTTGAGGTCGCAAGAAGAGGCTGGTTCAAAGGTGCCATTGTCAGAGCTTGTAGAACTAATAATAAATCCCATGGTTGAATAGGTTCTCTAAAAGGTGGCTTCAGATGATTCACACCTTTTATGAAGGTCTTGCACAATTTATGAGAAATAAGAGAGGAATCTTGGACACCCTCATGAAAATTAGAAACTGCAGCCAAATTAACTCTAATGGTAGAGGCCGATAGACCCGATTGAAACAGGTCGGCCAGATAGTCTAGTATTAACAACACTGGTGCTGAAAAGGGGTCTACTTGTTTATCTTTCAGCCAACAGGTAAATCTTTTCCACTTGCTCAGATAAGTAATTCTAGTTGAAGACTTATGAGAAGCAATGAGAATATCACGTACTGGTAAAGAAAGATCATTCTGCCTGGCAATCAGGGGAATTGGAGTAGCCAAGCCATTAGCTTCAGGCTGTTCAAGGTGGGATGAATCAGGTTCTCTGGGTGTGAGATGAACTCCGGGGTTGGATGGAGAATCCATGGTCGATCTAGTAGGTGAGGCCAAAGGAAGGGGAACCAAATCTGTCGAGGACAATATGCTGCTATGAGGATTACCTTGCTCTTCAACCACCGGCTTTCTTCAGAAACTGGGGAATGAGGGGAAAGGGTGGAAATGCGTAAAGAAGACCTGAGGGCCAATCGTGGACTAGAGCATCCCTGGGTGACTGTCCCGGAGGGGGAATCAGGGTGAAGTAGTTGCTGCATTTGTAGTTGGTCGGGGATGCAAAGAGGTCGCAGCAAGGACGGCCCCAGCGTTGAAAGATCTCCGCCGCTATCAAAGGATTCAGGGACCACTCATGAGGTTGAAGAATGCACCTGCTGAGTCTGTCTGCTATCACGTTGCTAGAAGAAAATGGTTGGTAGCCATCGCCCATTGCCATATCCTCATGGCCTCTCGACAAAGGGGGTATGATTTGGTTCCACCTTGCTTGTTGATGTACCAGACCACTGCCATGTTGTCTGATTGAATCGCAATTGTCCCAGACAGCAGCAGGGGATGGAATGCTTGCAATGCCAGAAGCACCACCCTCAGCTCTAGAACATTTATATGCAGATGGGCCTCCAGTTGGGACAAGTGCCTTGGACTGTCTGTCCATGACATAGCCCCCCCCACCCCATCAGGGAGGCATCCGTGGTCACTTTGGCCTTGGGTTGCTGGGGGGAGAAGGGGCAAGACCATTGTGAGAAATTGTGTGTCATCCACCAATTTAAATCCTGTTTGCACCTGTGGGTTACTCGAATCATGGCTGAAAAAGGATGCTGAAAAGGATACCATTGGGTGAGCAGTAGCCATTGTAGACGCTTCATGTGAAACCTGGCCAGGGGAACAATGGTGATGGAGGCTGCCATGGAACCCAACAGCTGTAGAACCAAGTGAGCCATGGATTTTTCCTTTAAAAGGATTGGAATTAGTTGTTGCTTTATCCTTAGAATTCTGTGCTCTGGAATAGCAGCTCTGCAGTTTTTTGTGTCCAAGATGACCCCTATGAATTATGTTGACTGAGATGGGGTGAGATTGGATTTCTGCCAGTTTATGTTTATGCCTAGCCTTTGAGCAGCGAGAAGAGAGTATGCCAGGGCTTTTTCCAGTAGATGTCTGGTGGGGGCGAAAATGAGCCAGCTCTCTAGGTATGGAAACACCTGGAATCCTTGAAGTCACAAGTGAGCTGTGACAACTGCCATGCACTTTGTGAACACTCTGGGGGTTGTAGAGAGTCTGAAGGGCAGTACTCTGAACTGGTAGTGACTGGCTCCCGCAAGGAAGCGCAGAAATCTTCTTGATGGCCTGTCCACCTTTATGTGGTAGTAAGCATCTTGAAAATCTATAGAGCACATCCAATCAGCTTTTTCTAAAAGTGGGAGGATAGACTGTATTGTGACCATCTGGAATTTTTTACTCTCACAAACTTGTTCAGTACACTGAGATCCAAAATTGGTCTCCAGTCCCCGGTTTTGGCACCAAAAATAGTCTTGAGTAGAATCCGGATCCTATCTGGTCTGGAGGGACTATCTGGATGACTCTCTTTCTTAGCAGCTTTTCTATCTCTAGTGCTGCTTCTTCCCTTTGACTGGGTGGAACATCGGGAAGATTTTTTTGAAGGGACGGGATAAAGATAGAAGGGGATATGATAACCTCTGGTTATGATCCTTTGTACCCAAGAATTGGTGGTGATGGTTAGCCAGGCAGAAGGGTACAAGGAGAAACGTCCCCCAACCACCTCCAGAGGAAAGGTGTTGGGCCGCTCTTCAGGAGCACTGGTAGGATTGACCAGGGATAGAATCCCTGGAACCCTGGTTATGCGGTCTCCCTCTGCCCTGAAAGGAGCACCCTCCCTGTGAGTTTCCCCCTCTGCCTCTGGGGGAGATCTCAGCCTATGTGTCACAGGAAGGACCCTGAGATTTCTTGAATCATATCTTCCCATTGTTTTGGTTTTGGGGGGAAAGCACATTGAGGGGAAGAATAATGGACACCTAAGGCAGAAAGGGTCTTACCATCCTGTTCACATCTGGCCAGTGTGCTTTTAACTTTGGGCCCAAACAATGAGGAGGGCTCAATGGGGGCATTAAGAAAAGAAGACTTAAAGGGTTCTGCGAAAAAGCGCATCCAGGCATGTCGTCTCAAGACCGCAGCTGAACCCGCTGCTCTAGCTGCTCCTTCTGATGCATGAGATATCAGTAACATAGAGGACTTAGATATAGATTCAATGGTGGCCAGCTGAGAGGCCACTTTGTCACGGACCTCATCAAACACGGCACCAGCCAAGGTTTCAGAGAGCTCAGAAGCCAGATCCCTTTGAAGCCTGGTGAAATGTGTCATATAATTCAGGGACCTGATAGCAAAGGTCACTGAAACAAAGGTGTGCTTCCCTATCCTGTCCAGGGCCCGGGACTCTTTGTTAGGTGGATGGACAGTCTGGCTTTCTTCTTCTGCCAGATCCTTTTTTGTTGTGGCTGCCACCACCAAAGCTTCCACAGGAAGACCTTTGGAATAATGGGGATCCGAAACAAGAGGGGACAAGATCTTATCTGGCCTCCAGGGAATAGCTTCAACAGTATCAGGAGCCTTACAAGCATGCTGCACGATGAGCCGGACAAGTTCATCGGCAGGTGGAGTAACCCAGGAGGTAGGAGGCCAGGTGCAAAAGGCCTGCAGGAACACAGATTCCTCAGAGGTCAGATTAGAGGACTGCCTTTCACCTCTCTGTTTCAGGATTTTGAGGATATCGCCAAAGGATACCTCAGAGGGTGACCGAGGGGATCCTTCCCCCTCATCAAAATTTGTGTCTTTGGTGAGGGACTCCTCTGTGGAGTCCATGTGCTTCCTCTTACACTAACTTGTCCGATGGACCTCCTCAGTGGGAGAAGCTGGAGAAGACAGTGGAAAAGGGCATTCCTGAGGGAATATGTCCTGCGGCCCTTGCATCTGGAGTCCGTTAGATGCGACTTGTGGAACCAGTGTACCAGAGGAGGGCAGAGGTATAGACAGTCCAGTATCACCAGCAGCAGCAAAAGCCTTCTCCATCAGTTGGAAGGCTGGTCTACCCAAAGAGGAGTGTATGTCTAAGGCAGGGGTCACCCCTCCCTTAAGTGGCTCAGCCTGCCAATCCGGAATCCCTGGATGGCTGTGGACCAGCAAGCTATGTGTCACAGCTGACATCCTGGGTCATAGCAAAACTTTCCTGCCACAAAGGCAACTGTGGTTCCTTAGTGAGATCAATAAAGGGAACTGCAGAAGGGGAAGACTGTGCTATATCCATGGACTTCAAAGGCAATGAAGGACGAGAATAAGAAGGGTCTTTGGAGATGGGTGATCACCTCCCAAGGAAGGATAGTTCCTGAGGGATGGGTCACCTCTGGCCAAGAGTACCTGGTCCACAAGATACAACACATCATGTTCAGAAAGGCTTCTAGTGGACCTCATGGAGAATGAGGAAGAAACAGGCCTGTCCACAGAAGAGGCAGACTCGGTGCCTATCTCATCTGACTGCACCGAGGACAACGGTGCCGAGAAAGACTGGACTACAGTTGTCTGCACCAAAGAAGTCACCAGTGCTGAGGTCATTGCCTGCACCGATACAGGGATCAGTGCCGAAGTAGTTGGTGGTGCCAAAGTGGGAGTCGATGCCAAAGCTGGAACCAACAAAACTGGAGTCAACAATAAAGACCTCAGTTCCGAGGAAGATCTCGGAGCTGACGCGGTCAAGGTCTGCGCCGACTGAACGGTCGGTGCCGATACAGTGGTAATGGTCTGAACTGAGGAGCCCCTCAGTGCCAATATATAGAAGGCTGCAGGAGAGGATGGAGCCAAAATCACTAATGGAGCCAAAGGCCTCGGTGCCGAATGTCTAGGCACCAAAAGCACTGGGGCTGACTGAGAGAGCTCCGGAGCCAAAAATTTTGCCTTTATAGGTTTTGGTTGGTGAGAGTCCCCAGCTGGGGATGAAGGCAAGGATTTAGCCTAAGTAGAAACATTCATTTTCTTATGGGCTTTAGGAGGGGTTGAGACCTCTGACCCAGAAATAGCCTTGGAAAAGGGAGATTTTAGAAGTCCCTTCATTATCCACTTGTTTTTCCTTTCCAACAAAGTTCTATTATTAAAGTTCTCACAAATATTGCAGGGTGGTTCAACAGATAAATGGAAAGCTCCCAAACAATAAACACACAAAGAGTGTGCATCAGAAGTAGGCAGTTTGTGTCCACGATCAGAACACCGCTTAAACCCCGGACTAACTTTTTTATCTGCCATGACAGCAAATTAATTAATAGAAAAGTACCAACAATGGTACAAGAGAGTACCCGAAGGTATGAGAGAGAAAAGGGAAAAAGATTACCAATGATGGTAAAGAGAGAATACCTCATGGTAAAAGTAGTAAGGAAAAAACAGAAAAACCTGAGGAAATTATGAACGCTAGATTCGATAGGGTAAGAGACAATAAAATATCAACTTTTCTGACAGAAAAGTAATTTGTAAAGCAATTAAACAGCAATTGACTGTACTTAGCTCAAGAGAAGTAGCTTGACACGACTGGATGGCAACGCAACAAATGAAATCTGAGGTAACAGGGAGAGGGGGGTTGTGGGTCAGAGTTTAGCTCGAGAGTTTGAAGCTGACGCAAGCTTGAAAAATGGCCGGCTCGGTTCCGAGCTCAGAACTGATACCCATGCATAAGGAATGAACAAGGATTAACAATATCAGATCTCCTGTTAAGCTCTTTGAATTATTTTATTGGTTACTTACCCCAAAGGGCTTCACTGATTGTTTTTGCAGCAGTTCAGCATAGATTGGCTCTGCTTGCTCCATTCGCCCTTCGGGCTCACTCCGCTCCCCTACTCTGCCCCCAAATCCACACACTCCCACTACTTCCACATTTATTTATCACTAACTCCTCCCACTCAATCTTTCATCCAATCATGTACCACCTCACCCACACAATCACAAACCTAATTTAAAGTGATTAACGCCATCAATACAATGTCTATCACTAACATGTTTCTTTAGCACCCTTACTTACCTTGCACAACTCTCTTACACTTCTTACATCCTAACACTACACTATACCTGTAACTATAACTACCAGCATACTACATCACCCTCCCTCTCCTCTATAACCCACAAACTTTACCCATCAAACATAACCCTCTTATATAAACACAAATTACTACCTATCATACCCTCTTCTAACATATCATACCCTCCACTCCCTAACAAATACTCTACCTATCCTCCTCTCAAATTCCCCCTCCACATTAGACTTTATTGCCCTCATACTTGATCATATCTTCCGCTCTCTTCCTAGTGACGTTCACCCCAATACCGGGCCCACCAACCCACCCTATCCATCTCTTCTCCCCCTCTATCATCCTCTCACACCCCCAAGAGCATTCGCATTACCACAATTAACTCTCAAAATCTCCTTAATAAAATTCCTAACCTACATGTCTGGCTTACCCACAACCAGGCAGACATAGTTGCCATCTTAGAAATTTGGCTTAAACCACACATAAAAGATAATGAAATCCTGCCACCTGGCTACCATATGATTCATAACGATAGGCCCAACAAAAAAGGAGGTGGTGTAGCCATAATCTACTCTTCCACCTACTCAGTTACCCCATACAATACTTCTACTCCAAAATTTGCCAACTCCGAATTAACCATAGCTCTCTTAAAATTGAACAAACACAAGTCCATATGCATAGTTGCTCTTTACATCCCTCTAGGTAATAGCATCCCAGTACTAGAAGACATTCTCTCCTGGTTCTCCTCTAATTAAGAATGAAACCCTCATCCTAGGTGATGTAAACATTAACTGGGCCACCATTAACTCTCAATCCCCTACCCAAACAATTAACGTCTTTAACTTCACCCAGCTAATAAACTCCTCCACCAGGCCAAACAAAGATGGAACCTCCAGCTCCATCATTGACTGGATTAGTGTCTTATTCAAATCTAATGGCAAATTCAGGAATCCTTCCTGACCCCCTCAGTGACCATCTACCAGCCTTTGCTGACCGGTACCCCTCCCCCCTTCTTAAACACCATCACTACATTTAAACCCAAAACCTGTCAAACTTCCACCCACAGATATTTTCGGACTGCCTAAAACTAACTGACTGGACACCTTTAAGAACTCTGCCCCTTGACAATGCCATAAACTACTTTAATGAAACTTTTCTGTGCCTACTCAATAACGTTCCTCCTCTCAGGACCAAAAGAGTTAAAGCTATAAGTTCTCCCTAGCTATCTAAGGAAACTAAACAAATCATGCTCCTAAGAGACAAAAAGTGGAAACAATACCAAAGAAATAAGCAACCTAATGCCCTAATAGTATTTAAACAACGCCACAACTCCATAAAGAAACTAATAACCAGAGACCACAAAACATACTGTTCTAAGCTTCAATCTGAACATACTAACAACCATAGAAAATTCTGGAATACTATCTCCTCCCTCCTTCACCCCAGCAGTAAAGACAGCCCATGCCCAAACCCTAACTGCTCTGATCAAAAAACAGCCTTTCTATTTAACACCTTCTTTCTGGAATGTATAGTGAAACTTACTGCCAGCTTCTTCATTTCCCCTCCAATATCTTCCCCCCTCCCTATACCTTCCCCTCTGATCCCAAAACACATACCCCTTCCTTCAGCCTCAATCCTGTGCTCACACACATAATAAAAAACAAACTCATCCTCCGACTGAAACCATGCTCCAATACACCAGATAATTTACCTGCATCCTTCCTCAAACTATCTGCCAACAGCATAGCCTTCCCTATCTCCATCATAATAAATAGGTCCATCCAAGAATCTTAGGTTCCCCTCACTTTGGAGACAAGCATTCATCATCCCAGTCCATAAAGGCGGTAAAAACACTGACACCACTAATTTCTGTCCTATTGTCATACTTTCACCACTCTCAAAAGTCCTGGAAAAATTTATTCACTCACAACTAATGCCTTACCTAACACAAAACAACCTCCTAACCCCCACACTACATGGATTCCATCCTGGCCACACTACTATCACTGCACTCCTCTCCTTCCTTGAATCCATTAAGCATGCTTGTGATACCAGCAAAATCATATCAACCCTGTTCCAAGACCTTTCCATAGCCTTTGACACCATCTCCCACCCTATACTCCTATCACAACTCTCTTCCCTCAGTCTCTCCCCTTCCACCATAGCTTGGTTCACCAGCTATCTCTCCAAAAGACAACAGGCTGTTAAAAGGAAACATTCCACCTCTTTCTTTCCATACACCCCTACTGGCATACCCCAAGGTTCTGTCCTTGGCCCATTACTTTTCAATATATTCATCAACAACTTTCACCACTTCTGCAGATAACCCAGTCAGCTTTCTCAAATACTGAAACAGAGATGCAAAATAACCACCTAGTCCTTAATGCCAATAAAACCAAATTAATGATTTTCCCCATCTAAACACTTCCCCATTGATAAAAACTCCATCAAGATCATAAGCCAGAATAACACCCCCATTGAAATTGTCCCGCACACCAAACTGATTGGCATCATTATTGCCGAACATCTAAAATTTGATATCCACATCCAAACTAACATAAAAAAACACCAAAAATTAGGACTCTTATATAGGCATAACCGTTATCTCACCTCCTCCACCAGAAAGACCCTTGCCTCCACATACCTTCTCCCATCCCTAATGTATGGTGCTTTTCTGTTCTCGAATCTTCAGCTAGGCCTTCAAACTAAATTAGAAGCCTGCTACAATAAAATTTTTCAAATTCACCACCAACTCTGGGAACTCATCCCATCACGGCATCTCCTTCCACTCAGTGCAATGGCCTCAGCTTCCCAACTATCTGAACCTCCTTAAACTCACCACTGCCCATAAGCTCATATTTAACCCATCCTCCTGTCCCTCTCTCTCCACCTCCTTAACCACTATATTCCTAATCACTTACGTAGGTCAGAAAATCAGAACCTGCTCAAAATCTACAAACCTTTATGACCACCTGGACACTCTCTTCTATCCTGCTCCTTAGCTAAACTATGGAACTGTTTTCCTCCCTCCTTCCCTTAGAAATACTCATAACCACTCTAACTTTAAATGGGTCTATATTATGTGATCGAAGACTCTCTTCTTCGAACAGATAATAATCGACACATATACAGCGAATGCTGTAAACTGCGAACGGCCATGTCCTCAAACTTTTTCCTCAGGAAACAAATTCAGTTGGCCGTTATCGGGAATTGCCCTTTTCTTCAATGTAGAGTGATCTTGGAGCTGGTATATTTAGTTAGGGGGGGTGTGGGGGGCAAAGCCCCCACTTCATTAGTGTTTTAAAGTTTGTTTTTTATTTTACAGCCACATTAATTTCTTCCTGAGGAAACAATTTGTGGACGTGGCCATTCGCCGTTTGCAGCATTCGCTGTATATGTGTCAATTATTATGTGTTCGAAGAGATTCTTCAATTGCATAATATAAACCCACTTTAAATCCCTCCTCCTTTCATATCTATCTTCAAAGTGGGAATGCCCTTGCTCCTTCCCCACATAGGACCCTCCTATATCAAAACCCACCTTCTAACTCTCTGCATCATCTCTGCACTCACATCATTTGCCTTCCTACTCCTCCTTAACCTCCAAAATGTAATAGTTTATTTCCAACAATTTCTCATGCTCAATTGTAATTCACTGTTAATGACCCTTAGACTGTACAGTTGCTAGATTGTGTTATTATTATTGTAGAATGTAGAATCTTTTTACTGTAGAATGCTGCATAAAGCTATATGACTTCTCTGCTTTGTATGTGTATGCTAATATGTTTGTCATTGTTACTGGAGCTTTTCTCCCCAGGCCTCCACTGAAAACAGGCTCTTTTTGGGCCCAGTGGATTTCACCGGTCATCAAACTGAAATGAATAAATAAATAAATAAATAAATAAACAACAACTAGACTCAGCTAGACAGAATTTACATTTCACAGGAACATGTGCATTTCATTGATGGTCTTGATACGCACCCAATAACTATTTCATAACATGCGCCAATAATAACTAAAATAAAAACACAGGATAATGAAATAAAAATGAGAGAGTGGCACTTTCCCACATATCTGCTGAAAAGAGGAATTTAAGGAATGGGCAGTGGAAATTATTCAGGAGCTATTAGAGAAGACAGAAATTTCTTTTGAAAATATAGCTAGGGAGTGGGATACAATTAAAGCGAAGTTTAAAACTAAGGTAGAAACAAAACAAAGGGAAATATGGTTAAGAAGTAATACAAATCACTTAGAGAGACTAACAAAAGTTAAAGTATTGCAGAATGGGGGAAATCGCACAGAACAAAAAGAGGAACAAATGCAGAATGGTAAACAGAAAGTAAGGGATTACCTCAATAATATGCATGAGTTTAGAAAGATTGCTGTTAAGCAACTGTTGTTTAATAATAACTCTATGGCACAAAAACCTTTAGCACAATGACTCAGGCAGCAGAAAGTAGAAAGAGCTATTGCCAAGCTTAGGGACCCTATAACAGGGAAGGTAAAAAGAGATCCTGTAGCGGTATTAGAAATATTTTGGAAACTCTATGAAAGTTTGTATAAACTAGAGAAATATGGAAGCCAAGCAAAGGTAGAAATGGAAGTATTTATGGAAGAATAAAATATGCCAAAGTTAGAGGTAGATGAGGCTCAATTACTAGCAGTTAGGACTGAAGGAGTGGAGATAAAAATGGTGATGTATAGCCAATCTATAGGAAATTCCCCAGGAATAGATGGTATTCCTGTGGAAGTTTAGAAGCTAGAAGGGAAAAAATTATAATGATCTGGAAAGTTTTCTTTAACAGTATTTTAAGAGGAGGAGAAGTACCAACATCCTGGAAGAAAGTGGTGGTGGCTGTAATACCTAAAGAGGGTAAAGCTACATCAGACCCAGCTTCATACAGGCCCATTTCAATACTAAATCATGAGTATAAAGTGTTTATATCTATAATGGCTAAAATAATGGGAAAGTGATAACAAAATTAATAGATATGGATCAATGTGGTTTTGTGCAGGGGAGGCAAACATTTGATAACATTAATAGACCATTGATGATCCAGAGGGAAACAGAATTTAAGAAAATACCACTGTTGGTGGTGGGTCCTGATGCAGAGAAAGCATTTGACAGAGTTAGCTGGGACTTCATGAGCAGGACAATAAGTATTTGCATTCCCTGTTAAAATTGTAAGGTTAATTAGGAAGATATTTGAGGAATCAAAGGTGAAAATGAAAGTGGGTGGGTCCTTTCTGATAATTCATGCTTGAGCAGAGGAACCTGGCAGGGGTGTCCTCTTTACCCTTTGCTATTTGTATTATATTTAAAACCATTGACAAAGAAAATAAGGGACTCAGAAATTCCAGGATATAATTGGTATGGTAGTCAAGAAAAGCTGGCTCTATTTGCAGATGATATTATTTTATATCTGACAAAACCAGAAAAGGACATTACAGTATTGTTGAACATTTTGAGACATTTTCAGATCTTTTCAGGATACAAAATTAATGAAGCTAAAACAAATAGAGGTAAATTATGAATCCACACATGAACTGGTTCAGCAATATCTGTATTTATATGGACATGATAAAATGAAGTATTTAGGAATATGGTTTAAAATTGATTCTAGTGTGGCAACTAAGGATATGTGGGAAGAGACTAAACAAAAGATAATACAAAAACTGAGAAAATGGAAGCTTTGTTATATGGCTATGGATAGTAAGATACAAGCAGTTAAAATGTTTTTGTCCCATTAGTCTTACACAGGTCAGGTCATTCTCCGGTTCGATTCTCGGCTGGGGTGCCTTCTGTGTGGAGTCTGCATGTCCTCCCTGTGGTCACGTGGGTTTCCTCCGGGTATTCCAGTTTCCTCCCACATCCCAAAGACATGCAGTAGGTGGATTGGACACTCTAACTTGGCCCTAGGTGTGAGTGTGTGCATGTGTGTGCCTTCTGTGGAAGGTTGGGCACCGGGCTGGCAACTCAACACTGTAAAACTCCACTGCCAATCATGAGCGGACAGATGATCCGCTGTCGCGACCCCTAAACAGGAAAAGCTGAAAGAAGAAGTCTTACACAGGTCAGACATATTTTTTATCAACCAGAGGAGAAGTTGTGAATAGCAATTAATAAAGTTCTGAAGGACTTTATCTGGGAGAGGAAGATAGCAAGAGTCAAGTGGGATAAGCTGATTTTTCCAATAGAACAAGGCAGATTGGGATTACCCTATTTGAGGGAGTATTTCAGAGCTAAACAATTAGGTTCCTATGCATAGCCCAAGCAGAAACCTATAATTCAAAGTGGAAAGGGATGATGATGAAACCGAGGGGGGCTCAAGAAAGAAGGACAGACTGGGATGTTGGATGTAGATCTTTAAGGAGAACAACAATAATCATACAGAATATTATATTCATAAAGTACCATAAAGTAAGAACTAAGCCAACATGGGAATGTTGAAAGGAGATTCTGCCAATAGGGATGACTGCAATTAGGGATACAGACAATAGAGAAGAAGGGGCTGGAATTTATCGGAGGAAACTGGCAAAGGAACCAAGGAGCAAATAACTCCAGAGGGAAATGGAAAATTTATTTGGAATGCAAGTTAGAGATTGCCTCCCCTATCAAAGACTGATATCAGAGTATAGGCAAATAGAAAGAAATGGGGGCGGGGTTCCTAAATGAAAGATCAACACTGGTAGAGTTTTTAGTAGAATCTAGAACAGAGGCTGCCATTAAAAAAGGAATAACTAGTAATGCATACAAAATACTGCATGATAACTATAATAATAAATCAGAGGAGGTTAGAAAGGATTATAAAGAGAGATTAGATAAGCAATTCACAAAGAAACAATGGAGGTATATGTATGTCCCCAAAATATGCAACAAAATTTAGAAGATTTAGGATTTTTGCTTGGAAATGTTTACATAGATATTTTTTGATGCCAAGTTGACTCCAGAAAACTTTCCTCAGGTAGACAGTAAATGTTGAAGGTATGATGGTGAAGAAAGAGGCAATTGGGGACATATTTTCTGTGGGTGTAATGAGTTGGTAGACTTTAAGGACTCCCTGCAGACTGATCTGTCGGAAATGCTAGGTAAGCATGTCGGTGTGACTAGGGAAATGATTTTTCTGAGCTATGATACAGAATTGGAATTGCCTAGACATAGTTAGGCCTTGCTGAGTCTAATTATGGCGGCTGCCAAAAAAGCAATTTCTAGAAAATGGAAATCAAAGTCTAAACCAACTGTACTAGAACTAGTGAATATAGTAACAGAGATAAAACAACTGGAATTGGTATCTTTAAAAGGGGAGGAGCAAATTACATAGGAAAAATGGGAATTGTGGGAGCAATACATACAATGGAGGAATGAGATTTAAAAGAAGGCAGCATTTAAATTAGCTATTTAATGTTTGACTGAAAATGATTGGGTAGATTATAAGTGATGTATAATATTTGCAAATGAGAGTGTGTCAGTATGGTTTGTGATATAAAATGCTTGCAGTTGGGATTATGTCAATATAGTTTGTTTTCATTTACGTATGATTGCCTATGTCACAAGTGATAATTCAATAAAGATGTTTAACAAAAAAAAAAACTTGAGTTGCTGTAAATAATGGGGGACCTGAATGCAGATACTGGGACAGACAGAACAGGATATAAGAACTGCCAGGTCCACATGAATGGGGCAACATGAGTAAAGAAGTAAAGGCCATTCTAGACTTCTATCAGGAAAATGGCTTGATTGTGGTCAATACATGGTTCAACAACCATGTATTGGTTCTACCCACTGATCCCAGGAACTATCGACCTATTAGCCTGACGAGCCTGGTCTGCAAGGCCATGGAATGTATCATCATGGAACTCATAAACAAAGATATTGGTAACCTCCAAACTCTGGATCCCACCAAGTTTGGGTTTGTGAAAGGAAGATCATGCCTCCTGAACCTGATCGACTTCTTTGAGGCAGTCACCAAAGCCGTAGATGAGGGTAAGGTGGTTCACACAGCCTATCTTGACCTCGCCAAGGCTTTTGACACCATCCCCCATTCTGGAATTGTAGCTAAACCTCACTAAACTAGGTATAAATCCCTACGTCACAAGATGGGCTGCCAACTGGCTCACTGACAGAACCCACACTGTAAAGGTTGCAGACTCCAAATCTGACCTCAAAGCAGTGACAAGTGGAGTACCACAGGTTTCCGTCCAGGGACCTCTCCTGTTTGGTATCTACTTCTCTGAAGTACAGGCTAACACAGAAGGCCTCTAGCTAACGAAGTTTGCAGATGATTGCAAACTAGGAGCCATAGTCAAGTCCCCAAATGATGTGGACATCCTACAGAAGGGCCTTGCTGAGACAGATGCCTGGTGTCAGAGCCATGGCCTCAAGCTCAATGCCAAAAGGTGCAGTGTCATCCCCTTTGGTAAAAACTCTATACCCATGAACTACCACATAGGCAGCAATCTACTTAACACAGAATGTGTGATAAGAGACTTTGGGACTCAGGTGGACAGTAGTCTCTCCTTTGATAGTCACATCACCACAGTAGTCAGTCCTTCTACATGGCACACCTCATCATAAAAGGGTTCTCATCCAGGAAAAAAGAGGTCATTGTTCCCCTCTACTCAACCCTCATTAGACCCATTATAGAGTACAATGCCCCTTTTGGAATGTACCTCACAAGACATCTGCAGCAGCTGCAAAGGCCACAGAAGAACCTCACAAAGAGGATTACTGGCCTCAAACAAATGCCCTACACTGACCGCCTCAAAAAACTCCAGCTTTATTCTGTAGCATATCGCCTACTCAGAGGTGATCTCTGCCTAACATATAAAGCTGTCAAATCCAGAGCTGTTGGACATGCTACACCTAAAGAAATCCCAATCCCTCTGAGCTACGCACTCTAGGGACCTAAACCTTGTCACTACAATAAACAGGACATGCTGGAGTGGATAGATTCCTGTCCCAGAGACTTTCCATACTCTGGAACAGGCTACCCATCTATGTCAAGCAAAGTTCTTCATTAGCACCCTTCAAGAAAAATCTTGATGAGTGGATGGGAAATAGGAAATACACCCCAGGGATCACTTCTGTGTCTCTGCTCGACAGTGGCACAGGAAAATAACTTTCTTGGGTGGCCTAAGCCAGGGAACCTTGTTGTCTGGGCTTACATAGGCCCTTGGGCCGATAGTCTAGTACCTACCCATGAACCTATGAACCTATGAACAAGAGAGACAGCCACAAGATCACAAATAAGAGTGGCCAACATACAACTCAGATAGACTTCCTCCTAATAAGGAAAGGGAATCGGGGTAGAATCAGTGATTGCAAAGTTATCTAAAGCATAAACCACTGGTTGCCACAATCAGTTGCAAACAGTGGACAAAAAAGGCTGTAAGGTCAGCAGAGTCTATACTTTAGACATGGAAGTCGAATGGAAAGAAAGCAGAAGAGTTCAAGGAAATACTCGGGCTCAGGAAGAAGAGCAGACAGAGCTGAAGAAGAATGGCAGTGCCTCAAAATAGCATGTGTGAGGCCTACAGAACAGATATGCAGCTGAGCCAGGTACGCAAGTAAAATACATAAGGAAATCTGGTGGTAGAATGCAGAAATCCAGAAAGTCATCAAAAGAAAGAAGGAGTACAGGAGAAAGTGGGAAATAAAAAAGACAGACCAGGCTAGGAAGGAGTACTGGTTGGCTAACACAGAGGCTAAGAGAGGATTTGCAATAACAAGGCATCAGAGGAACTTTACTAACTTCTACTAAGTGACTCAGCAGATGGCACAAAGAAAAAAAAAAGGTTGCAAAGCAAAGACAAAAAGATAAATAAGATTGTCATCAGACACCTTTCATAAGGGTTGCCATCAACAACCAGCTTACCAATCCACAGGACATCAAATGCAGATGGAAGGAGTACTTCCAGCAGCTTCTGAATGAAGAAAACTCACAGTAGTTGTACTGCCCTAAACACAGACTAGGATGAAAGAAGAAGCAGAGACAACTCTAGAAGTAAGAAGAGCACTAAGTTAAGTGAAATCAGAGAAAGCAGCAACAGATCAGATGAGGTCACAGCAGCTAAGATCAACATGTTGGGTGAGTTAGGGGAGAAATGGCACTTGAGAGTACTCATAACAGTATGGCAAGAAAGGCACATCCCAGATGACTGGAGAATAAGCATACTAGTGCCTGTGTACAAGGACAAAGTGGACGTTCACAACTGTGGACAGAACAGAAGTATCAAGCTTCTGTCACATTGCATTAAAGTTCTGGAGAGGGTAAGTGATAAACAAATATGCAGAGTAGTAGAAAGTGAGATTGGAGGTGAGTAGTTCAGATTCTGATCAGGATGCACCATAACTGACCCAGTGTTTGCAGTGAGACGGATAGTCAAGAAGAAGCTAGAGATAAGGAAGAAGTCTAACTAGGCGTTCCTAGATTTGGAGAAAGCATATGACAAGGGCCCAAGAAAGCTGGTTTTCAGCAGTCCTGCGATGGTCTGAAGTCCCAGAAACATTGGCAGAACTAGTGCAGGCTATGTTCAAGGACCCAATGACACAAGCACAAACATTGTTTAGACTAACAGAGGGCTTCCTGTAGGAGTGGGTGTGTATCAGGGTTCAGTTCTGAGTCCTGTGTTGTTCATACGGGTGATGCACTACATTAGCAAACAGGTCAGAGGGGACAGATCAACAAAGCTGCTGTATGCAGGCAATGTGGTGTTACAGGGAGACTCTGAACAAGAACTTCAACAAATGATAGTGGGAATGAAATGCAAAGCTGAAGACAATGGGGTGAAACTGAGTACATATACAACAGCTGTAATGGCAGTAAATGGAAATCAGAAGAAGGTGAGAACTGAGGTAGAATGGAAGTAGAGAAACAGGTTAACAGCTTCAAGAATTTGAGAGGGTTGGTTGAGGAGAAGAGAAGCCTGAATGAGGAGGCCAAATCTAAAATCAGAGGGGCTGCAGACAAATGGCACTGTGACAGAAGAATACCAAAGAAGTTAAAAAGTAAAGTATACAAAACATTGGTGCAACCATTACTACTGTAGGGTAAAAAAACGTTGCAGAGCAGTTGAATAAGATAGAGGTAATGGAAATTAAGTGTCTAAGACAGATGGTAGGATGCACATTGCTGGGCAGATGAAGAAATGAGGGTATCAGTGCAGAAGCCCAATTAGTTCCATTTGAAGAGAAGGTCAAAGAGAGCAGATCATGGTGGTTTGGGCACAATGTATGCAAGCAGAAGACAATGTGGTTTGGAAGATTTGTGGACAGACAGGAAGAGTAAATGAGGGCATCCAGCAAAAGGTCGATTGTGTGAGAGAGGACCTGCAACAGTCAGGCATGACTGTCAAAGAAAGTAGGAGAGTGCCATCTTATCGAGTGAGATGACAACAGATGACGTGACACATGGACACCATTGTAGAAAATGGGAATACGGATGGTTTGATGGTGATGATAAGGAGCTTTATATACTGAAAAAGCATTTTGACAGAGTAAGCTGTGAATTTATGATGAGATCTTTTGGGCATTTGGGTTTCCACAGACATGCACAACATTTATATTTAATATCTACAGAGGCGCTTAAGCTAGGGTGAAGTGTGCTAGTGAGCAGTCTAAAATATTTAGTCTGAAGCTATTGGTCCTGCCAGTTCCAAGAGAACAGATATGGAATGCCATGAAAAAGGAAATTAAGGACTTTTTGGGGATAACAAAGGAGAAAGAGTGCAGTTGGAAAAATTAATACTGATAAAGGAACAGGGTGATTTGTGATTTCCAGATATGGAGGTATAATATAAGGCCAGTCAGCACAGGTTAATATATCTGATTCAGGACTCTGGGCATATACCCAAATGGACGCGCATGATAGGCATAGTGACTGATGAGACAACAACAGGATCACATGTGGGCAGGTGGGCAGACTTAAGAAAGGAATATAAAATGCATTATGTACAGTAACAAAATCTAATAAATATTTTGTAAATTTCTGTAAAGCTATAGAGTATTCAACTATTAAATACTTTCAACAGTACATAGTGGTTTATGGAATTTGTCCAACAATTTCTTTGGAAATGATAGAAAAAAACTTTAAACAAAATTAATAAAGACTCATCCATGAGATATGACATAATACAAGCTGTAGTATTATTAACTATAAAAATGAGATTACTCCAATATTGCACTTTACCTTTATTACATTTCTACAAAATTGAACTGTTCCATGGTCTTGGAAATTATCTAGTGTCATACCTATTTATGAAAAAGATAATAAAGATTAAATTAAAAATTACAGATCTATCAGTTTAACATCTGTTTTAGGAAAATGTTGTGAAAGAGCTATAATTCATCTTCTGGCAATAACAACTACAAACACAGCAATGATATATATATATATATATATATATATATATATATATATATATATATATATATATATATATATATATCAGTGTTGATTTATTAAAAGTAGTCTACCTTAACTGCACATTCACATCCACAACACCCCTTTTCCCATTTTTTTATATGGAGTCAGGGTATCACATTAACAGTGACCATATTCAAGAGCCAAACTTGTTAATTTTTATGATCAAATAATTATGACATAGACATAGGATTAAAATCTGGTGTTATCAACTCACAATGACAGCAAGTCAATTGTTATTGCTTTCTGCACTCACAACACTAGTTCACTTCACTACCATAATATTCCCATGTCATTTCCGAACTCCATCACAAACACACATACACTACATCACAAAACCCTCTTTCTTTCCTTATCTCTCCTTCTATGTACCAGTATAAATGCTCAGATCTGTTCTCTTATAGATACTGTATATTAAAGTTAAGAATAGCATTTTATCAGTACTACTGAAATTCAGAAAGAAATACAAATGTCTCCATACCTCTACTCACCCCATCTCCATCCTGAAACCTACTGGAGATATTCACCCTGACCCTGGACCCACACATCAACCACCCACCATAGCCATCCCATTACTTTCCACTGCTCTCTACACAATATTCCCATCAGGTAATTAAACTAACCTCATTCTTTTAAACTTTAACCTCAGAAGCATCTGCAACAAAATTCATGATATCATGCATGACTAGAGTTTTACTCCCCAGACATTTTAATTGCCACTAAAACCTGGGTGAAACAAGAAATAACTAACAATTAAATTATTCCCCCAGGTTTTAACTTATGCAGAATGGATAGAAATTTTAAAAGTGCAGGTGGCATTGCTATTATTTATAAAAAAAAAAAAACTTAGAAAAAACTCCAACCCATCTAAATATCCCAAAATGTAATAATGCTGAATTTCTGATTGCATACCTCAAAACCAAACAAAAGAAATCTATATGTATCTCTACAATATACATCCCACCAGACAACAACATTACCACAGCCAAAAATATCTTACACTGGATATCTGACAACATGCCCCAGGAAACCTTCATCTTAGGTGACCTTAATATAGACTGGCAATCTAAAAACAGCAGCAACCCTAAGGACACTATTCACCTATTTGGCTTCACTCAACTAAAAAGCTCCACCACCAGAAAAAAACAAAAGCACTAACAGGCAGTCCACACTGGACTGGATATTGACAAACAAACCTCATAATATAAAATCTTCTGATTAATTACCAGATACTATAAGTGACCACCTCCCAACCTATGTAATCAGACAGCAACATGGTTTACCCAAGCAAATAATCTATAAACAAGTACTCAAGTTAATGGTATTTGACAAAGACACATTTATTACAGCCCTGTCCCACTACAACTGGAATGTATTAAGAGTAATGGGCCTAGATGAAGCAGTTACTTACTTCAATTATACCTTTCTAAAAACACTAAATTATTTATCACCGGTTAGGACAAAAAGGAAAAAATTTAATTCAGCACCGTGGCCGACAAAAGACACCAAACAGCTCATGCTGCAAAGAGATAAAGCATGGAATGAATGGTATAAGAATAAAATATAGCATGCCTACCAACATTTTATACATCTCAGAAACCATACCAAGATCCTTGTTAAATCTGACAAGAAATCATACTACAGTAATCTCCAAAAGCAGCACCAAAACAACTGCAGGCTATTTTGGTCCTCTTAATAAACTGTTACAATCCAGCCATACCACTCACTGTGTCCTTCTACTTCAAACAACGAGTCCATTGCCATTCAGGTCAATGCTCATTTTATCCAGTTAGTTCTATCACCCCTCTGACTTCCATCTATTCTCGAAAGCAGCATACTGTCTTTTACCTTTCAGCACGTCCCAGCATCAGCCATAAAACAATTAGTAGCCAAGTTAAAAGGAATAGCCTCACCTGCTGATAAAGTTCACACTGAGCTCCTCAAAATAGGTGAAGAAGCACTAGCCGTCCCTGTCTCCATTCTGATCAAGCAGGCAGTAACTGAAAACTATGTCTCATCCATCTGGAAAAATCCACCGTAATACCCCTTCACAAAGGAGATACTTCAACAGAGTTATCAAACTATAGACCTACTGCTATCCTACCACCATTCTCTAATATTCCTGAGAAATGTATTCACTCTCAGCTTATGAAACATATAACCAAACACAACCTCCTGTACAACACCCAGCTAAGTTTCAGGCCCAACCCTACTGCCCTCCTCAACTTCACCAACATAGTAAACCATACAGAAATGAGGTTAACCTAGCTTCTTCACTTTTTCTTGACCTTTCCAACGCATTTGACAAAGTGTCCTACCAAAAGCTGCTTTCTGAATTTGCAAGCTTAGGTCTCACTTATCCCTCCTTCTCCTGGTTTCACAGTTATTTATGCAATTGTCAGCAGGCAACTAAATGGCAACAAAAGTTTTCAGCATTTCAAACTATCTTTGTTGGTGTTCTCCAAGGGTAAATACTCAGCCCCTTTCTATTTAATATTTTCATAAATAAACTTCATACTACTAAAACACTTGCCACTCCCATACAATATGCTGACAATTCAACACTTATCTGCTCTGACCCATTCATAAGAGAAGTACAGGAAATCATTCAAAAATAATTCACTGACACTGAAATATGGCTAAGAAATTCTAACTTGCTGCTTAATGCCAAAAAAACTCAAATTTATGCTATTTACTCCAAAACAACACCTTAAGCAGAAACACACATTTCATATTACCTCAAGTAATAACACAAAAATAGAAACCACAAGCCAAACTAAACTACTTGGAGTCATAACTGATGACAACCTGAAATTTGATCACCACATACTTCATTCCATCAATAAAACTCACCAAAAAGCTTGTCTCTTTTTAAAGGGCTAAACAGCACCTGACAGATCAAGCAAGGATTACATTATTAGCAACATACCTCCTTCCTTCTCTATTACATGCTTCCCCTATTCTTAAAAATATCACCACTATGTATTAAAGTAACCTAGCCTCCTGCTACTACAAAATAGCTAAATTTGCAAGCAAATAACCTTATAAAACACACCATTGCCTTGTATTAAAACAATTAAACTGGCTTGAACACCCAAACCAGTTGACATGCTCACAACTAATCATTGCCCACAACCTATTGTACTATGCTGACAAATGCCCAGCATTACAAAATACTCCTGTACTATTCACCCACTAGAGACCTTCGCTCTAGCAATAAACCTTTACTATGTATCAGTAAGACATTCAACACTGCTAGAGGCTCTGCCTACTCTCACTGTGTGTCAGATCACCAGAATGAAATTCCCACAGTTAATACAGACATAAAACTTAAATAGTTTCAAAACATTGCATAAACAGCACCTATGCCAAAGATGGCTCTGTTCATACTGTTCACCTGGGTAACTTACTCAAAGTACTTTTTCTCCAGCTCTTACAGCCACTTTGCTTCCCAGTCTTTTGTACCTTATCGATCCTCCTCCTCATCCTGCACTCATTTCCAAACTCTTACTCTTCCTTCTTCTCTCACATCCCACCACTAACTACAATTCCTCCTATGCCTTCCTGTTCATTTCCATAATTTCTCCTTTCATATCTCACTTTATCATTTTTAAGCTACATTATACTTGTCTGTCTAAATTTTTACTAAACTCAGAAACACCCCGGTTTGATCTTTTCCCTGTAGCCATCATACTATAAGTACATTAATTGTTAATGTATGTTATTTCTGTATTCAATAATTAGTCAATTTATGTTAATTTCTCTCTTGTTTTTTTTGTGTTAAAATGCTATATTCATATAAAAATATTTAAAAATATTTAAAAATCATGTAAATAAGCTCATGTATACATGTTTTTAAACCTGCAATTATAAATGTACATCATGTGTAACTTCAATGTAGAGCTTCTCTCCCCAGGCATCCACTGAAAATGGGTTTTGCTCAGTCAGACTTCTCCTGGTCAACAAAGACAACTAACTAACTAACTAACTAACTAACTAACTAACTAACTAACTAACTAAATATCCATCTGGGTTTGGCTAAGGCTTTTAACTTTCTTCACCCAACTTGAATTTATAACTGCCTGATTAAAGCAAAGGTAAACAGTTACCTAACTAGATGATTACGCCCTGGCTCACTGGAAGTTCAGAATGCATAACTATACAAGAGATACAGTTTAGCTACTTATCAATAAAAACAGGCATACCACAGGGCTCAGTTCTTGGGCCTATATTACTTAATATCATCTTTTCAACAATTCCCAAAGAATAAGTACTACTGGATGAGTATCTCTCTCAGAGGTTGCCACTCCTCTGGAATAGGCTTCCAATCCATATCAAGCAGAATACCTCCATGACCCTGTTTAAGCTCAACCTAGACAACTGGATGAGAAACCATAAATTTCTGCTGGGGATTGCCATGGCTTCTCTCCTGGACATGGGTAGTCCTTGCTAGAAAAACCTTGGGCATAGATGATATCTCTCATCTAGTATTATATTGGGATTTAATGGCTAGACTTGTAAAGACCCTCGGGTCAATAGCCTAATAACATCCGATGAACCTATAAAAAAATATGTTGGCAACTGTAAAATCGGTTTTATTGCCCAGAATGCACCTGATGTTGACAACTTGAACACTTATATGAAGCAGACAGGAAAATGAGCTACTGAAATCAGCATAAAATTCAGCAAGGACATATGTAATATAACATATTTTCAAAAATATAATTTAAATAAATCAGTTTATTTAACATTACTACCTCTAAAAGAGGTAAACATTGCAAAAGAATTTGGAGTAACAGTATTAGCAAATGTATCTTTCAGCTCCCATGTTCAACAAGTTAAGTATCAAAACAAAGAAGATGGGGTATATGGTGAAAAATCTTTCAATAATATACCTACTATTGCTATATAAAACTTATATTAGACCAATTGTGGAAAATAATAATGTATTTTACATGTGTACTGTTGGACAATTAGATGGTCTTAAACAAATTCAAAGCAAATTTATGAAAAAGATAGTAACAGTTAAAATTGTAAATTATAGAAATTGATGCAAACATCTGAATTTTGTACAGTATACGGTAAATATATAAAAATGGGAAATTGATTTTTACATTTAAAACATTTTGTAACACAGCATTACAGAATTGCATGTTTTGGAAATTAAAAGAAGTAATAACACACAAAGGCACAGCAATCTAAGATTCTGCACTAAACTATTCAAAATGAAGTTATACTGTTCTTTAATAATTCAAAGAATGGTGATATTTTGGAATAAAATACCAGAGGATGTCAGATCAGGGAATGAAAACATTAATATATATATATATATATATATATATATATATATATATATATATATATATATATATGTGTGTGTGTGTGTGTGTGTATATACATATATATATATATATATATATATTTATATATATATATATATATATATATATAGGCATTTGGATGGACGGAAAAGTATTTTATGCAGTTACATGAAAATGTGTGTTCCTTGACAGCCATTAGGCTACAACACTGTTTCAGACTTAGGAGGTTATATACAGCCTTTTATAAATAAAACTATCATGCAAGTCTTTACTTTAAAGACAGTTAGACCTTAGAAAATAGAATAACACCAGCAGATTGTACTAAATTTGGTAATAAGGAAGATAAAAGAGAAAGCAAAATGAACATTTGGAAAAGGAAGAACAAAGAACTGAAATTTTGGGAACAGATGATAAAAGGAGATGAGGTAATAACATGTCTAGACAAACTTTTGAGTTATTGAACTCAGGTCAACTTCCATATATAGGTCCAATGTTAGAGTCAAAGGAAGATATGTGGAGGTTGGATAGTAAATTTATTTAGCCACAGATAGTAGATTTCATACCTGAGACCAGAACAGAAATGGCAGGCCAGAAAAAAGTAAGAAGCAGAGGACATTGTGATTGCATTAATTTTTGTTAATCCAGTTAATAATGTCAATCCCTTATAGTGGATATACTTTTATTCTGATATTTCCTATGTTTGTAGTTCATATACTTGTCATTTTTTCTTTTTCTTGGGACTTTTCCCCCTGGGCCTCTGCTGAAAATTGGCCGCTGGCCCAGTCGGACTATCCCTTTAAACAAATGTAATAAATAAATAAAATAAATAAATATTATATCTGTGAAAACAATATAGTATAAAAGTAAAAAAAAAACAGCATGGAGTGAATGATTAAATAAAGATATTACAGATGATCAGTGGAGGGAAATATGTCTTATTCCTACATATGCAACTAAATCAAGAAAATGTAGAATTTTGTATAGAAATGTTTGCACAAATATTTTTATACCCCTACGTAACTTGAAAAATATTTTCACAGACAAGAAGCAAATGTTGAAGATGTGTTGATTTAGAAAGAGGTTCTTAAGAACATATATTTTGGGAATATATGGAACTACTTCAGTACAAAAAAATGAACTGGATGGCACGGTGATGCAGCGGTAGCATTGTCATCTCACAGCAAGAGGTTCTCCAGTTCTTCAGTTCAGTTCTCGGCTAGGGTGCCTTCTGTGCAGAGTCTGCATGCCCTCTCTGCATTCGTATGGGTTTCCTCAGACATGTGTCTAGAGCATGGGCCTCTGCTGAAAACTGGCTTTGTTCCAAGACAGACTTTCCCGGTCAACAAATGTAAAATAAATAAAATAGAATTGAACAATATGCTAAGTTTTGTAGATGGAAGACAATGTAAATTTTGTAGAGATGTTCTTGCTGAGTTTTTTGTAAAACAAAATGTACTAAACAGGTGAAAGTATTGCTTTCTTTAGTGTTGGTAGTGGCTAAGAAAGGCATAACTAGAAAATGGAAAACCAAAGACAAACCATCAACAAAAGATGTTAAAAAGGGATGATAACAGATATGAAAAATATGGAAATTAGAATTGTAAGAGATCAGGAACAGAACTCCCTTGTAAAAAATGACCATATTTTATTTTCTTTATATTTGTTTACTGGGGTAATACACTGATCAGCACTTGCCATTTGCAGGCATAGCCCATGTGAAAATTCACAAATTTAGGAGTAGCACATAAATTTGCAAAAGGTGTTAATATAGCAAACAATGTTTGATATATATAAATATATATATATATATATATATATATATATATATACAAACAACGGGAAATATTTTAATATGTTAAGTGGGATACGACAATTTTCATCATGTAAACAGTCTGAGGCTTTGACTGGAGAAGTAAAAGTATGTACATATTTACAAATGAAATTAAGAACCTGCTATTGTGGGTAAACTGTCAGAGAGCTGAAGGTGGCTATGTAATATGGCCTTGTTGGTGACAGACACTCTTAGCTTGATACCGTAGGTTTGATTTGAGGTGAAATTGTATAAGGGATTTTATCATGGAAACTGAGTTTTAAGAGGACATAGATACAGAGCAAAGAATTTAAAATGTACGTCTATTTAATAATATAGACTGTAATGCAAGGTATGAAGTCAATAGTCCAGATGCTAAAGATTTGTAATATAGTGAAACTAAAACAATGTGGTCACTAGTTAACTCTGGATCTCACATTATATTGTCAACAATTAACCTGTGTGTTTAAGCATTTTTTCTTTAAGCAACAGAGTTAAATCAAACAGGAAACAAAGACTAGACAGAATAATTGTTTGTAATATATAGATTTATATGCTTAACAATAGCAAGTTTCTGAAAGGTAAATATAAGTATCAAATGTCTGTGTAGGCTAGTTTATTATTATTATTTAAACATATAATTATAAAATGGTTGTATCAACAACCAGTGCCAAAATGCAAGTGTACCATGCATGTGAATTGCATGGCTTGTAAAAGTGAAACTGGTGATAAATAAGATGTTGTTCTATGAAAAATAATATAAATGTCCTTTTTCCTCACAGGAGAAAAAGTGCTGAGTAGTTTTAATCTTTAAAAATATAAACATCTTTATTAAATTATCATGTATGACATAGGCAATCTTACATTTATATAAATGAAAAGCAAACAAAATTGACACCACTTTAGTTGCAAATATTATACATCACACACACCAATGAAACAACTGCAGGTGCAAACTTTATACATCACTTCAAGGACGGCCTTTGGTCAACTGGTGCCCTAGGTAAAAGTACTCTGCAGCACCACTCCCCACCACCCGGTGCTCCCGTTATGGTCTACTACACCACCCAGATGACTTTTTTCTTCCTTTTCCTCACAGTTTGTCTTACTCAGCAGTTTTTTTCCTGTATTCATTTAACATATCTTAAAGAAATAATTTCTTTACTACAAAAATAACTAAATAAATAAAGAAACAAACAAATAAATATTGGAAAAGCACCCCTAAGGCGGCACCCAAGGCAGCCACCAAGTTGGCCTATGCCTAAGGCTGGCTATGCAGCACTTATAAGCTATCCAGTCATTGTCAGTTAAGCATTATATGGCTCATTCAAACCCTGCCTCTTAAACCTCATTCCTTCTGTGTATATATATATATATATATTGTTCCCACAGTTCCCATTTTTTCTATGTAGTTTGCTCCTTCCTTTTAATAAAATATCCAATTTCCAGATGTTTTATCTCTGTTACTATATTCACTATGTCTAGGAAAGTTGGTCTAGACTTTGATTTCCATTTTCTAGCAATTGGACTTCTTGAGGCACATCTGAGCCATGCACATAAGTATTATAAAAAACAAAATCACACTTTATCTATTCACTTTGTAATCCACAAAATGCCTGCATTTGCTTCCAGCTTAGTTGTCTCCCATTTTGAGGTGCACATCTCAGTTGTACCAACAACAGTTGCACTTAGCAGTGCTTGCTGGCCAAGATGATAAAGACATAGGCAAAGGGTAGCTCATCTTTAATTTGCAGGTCAGGAAATATTAGAAAGGTTTAGAATAGGACTGGGGACATGAAGTGGTCTTGCTATACCTATGGATTCTAAGGTATGTATAGCCCTCACTATACTTACCATGGGAGCATTCCAGAGACAAAGATGGGGCACATTGGTATCTCCTAGGCTTTTGCCTGAAAGATACATCAGCAGTTCCTCAACATACTCTTAGCACATGTGGATAAATACATTTATTTCTAAGTGTCATCTCAAGACCAAACCAGGGTAACCATTTGGAATAGTGGGATATACTATACTGAGTCCCAAAATACAGACACTGAATGGTAGAAAAAAAACATACTTACATTATCGTATTCTAAGTCTCAAATGGCCATTTCTTGGAATAGTCCCTTTTCTCCAAGGAGTAGCAATTTTAGAGTTGGTATATATAAGTTCGGGTGCCCCCTGCAAAAATGAGTTTAAAGGATAAGAGCAATGTTCAAGATTCACTCTTCTTGGAGACTTCCAAGCTGTCTGCACACTGATAACTTGCATAACTTCAGCTCTCTCAGTGTGAAAACAGAAACTGAGAAAAAGGAGTGCCACTAAAAATGTTTTTTTGGCAAAATTCAGTTACTGGCTAGTAAATACACTGCTAGGCTGCCAGCAAAGAGCCACAAAAAGTGAAGGGAAAACACTAACTGGGAAGGAGTCTGTGGCTGATAGCAAAAAGCAGTTCAAGCTTCAGTTTTGGTTCAAGAAATAGCTTCCAGTAATCAAGAGGAAAAAAATAAATCAAACGTACTCAGAGATGATTAAAATAAATGAAACATTGAAAGAATATATCAATTCAAACAACAAAGAGCTTGAAAAATAGAAGAAGTTTAAGTTGCCATTCAGAAGAACTGATAAAACTGAAAAACTGTTTAAAAATAGTAGAGGTAGGAAACAGAGCTCACAGAGAAAACCTGAGATTTTCTGTTGTAGCTGAGAAATTGGAAGGAACAGATTGTAATGATTTTATGAAAGCACAAATAAGCAACTGGACTGGTGTTCTACAGCAGATTTTTTTAATTGAAAGGGCACATTGAGTGTATGCTCCAAATCTGAACATGAGAAAGCACCCAATACCTATATAGTTGATCCTGATAATTTTGTGGTAGAGGGGCAAAGTATTAAAAATGGGAGACAGAAGAGTGTTTGTAGAAACTGAGTATTCACTGTACATCAGGCACAAGAGAAGCAAACTTGTCCAAGCAATCAGGGAATGTTGAGAGGTGGGTATGAGATTCAAGCTGCTGTCATCGGCTGTCTTCAAAGTGCTTTTCCTAGTGGATCAAAGTAATTTTGTGATGGAAAACAGGCTAAGGAGAACATAAAAAAATTCAACAAAATGTGAGTCAGCAAGCAGAAGGGGATCCTGTTTCTCATTCTTCTTTTTTTTCTCAAAATTTTTTATTTTTCAAATACAGTTGAATAAATTCCATAGCATTTGTATATAACATCTTAAATAACTATGTACACTATTTACATCAGCCTGACACTATAACAGAGCTCAGTATATACAATTATATTATAGGTATAACAATCCAGTTATCAGAGTGTATCTCTTTAGTTATTGTAAAGTGTCAATCAATGGTAAGACTTTTTTCCATGGATTGCTAATAAATGGTTTAGGATGAATCCTTAATTCTTTAATTTTAATTTCCAACAATGCTGTGGTCTTCAGTAGGCTGTAGAAGTCTTCCAAAGTTGGTATTGTGTTTGTATTCCATCTTCTTGTTATACATTTCCTTGAGATTGCAAGTATTGTCCATACTAGATACATATTTGACTCATTCAAATGAGGAACTTCGTACACATTTAATAATACTAGAGCTTTAGATAAGTTAAACAATTCATTAAATAAAGCTTGTAAAACGTTTTTAATACCATTCCAAAATGGCTTAATTTTAACACAGTCAAAAATGTGATTCAAATCTGCATTGTGTATTTGCTCACACCTCCAACATAGTCCCTTTGTGGAAAAATTAATTTTAGCAATTCTATCTGCGGTTAAGAATGCTCTATGCAATCATTTCCAATTAAAAGCTTTCCAGTATTGTGTAAAGGATGTATGTTTTATTGATAATAAAATATTTGATTTAATTTCTTCAGTTAGCTGTAATGAGTGTCCTTTTGTTATATAATTCCAATATGAGGATTTGGGTGATGTTTTATAATTTATTAATATCTTGTAAAATGTTGAAATACTATTTCCCATGTCATAATCATTATATATGATGTCATATAGGTAATTTGTAAGTTTAGGTATTTCTTTAAATGAAGAATTATTAATTATTCTTCTGCATAAATCCTGCAAATACATCAGAATGTTTTGCATAGTTAGCCAATCCTGTTGTAGAATTTTGTATGTTGTTTCTATTGTTTGCATATCCAGAACTTTTAGTTCTTTGATACATTGAAACTAACAAACAAATCTTTTCTGTTCCCAGGAATTAATTATTTCTTTGTGTATTTTATGTGGATAGCTCTTTGTAAGTATGAATGGTGTTAAAAGATCAAACCAGATTTTTAAATCTATATTTGCATTAATAATTTTGGAGTCTGCATTTCCTCCCTGTGGTCATGTGGGTTTCCTCCGGGTGCTCAGGTTTCCTCCCACATGCCAAAGACACGCTGTACGTGGATTGGATACTCTAAATTGGCCCTAGGTGTGAGTGCGTGCATGTGTGTGCCTTCCATGAAAGGTTGGGCACTGGGCTGGCAACTCAACACCGTAAAACTCCACTGCCAATCATGAGCGGACAGGTGATCAGCTGTGGCAACCCCTAACCAGGAAAAGCCAAAAGAAGAAGAATATTTGCATTAATAATTTTCCTAAATGAGTCAATGTAATAATTAATCATACAAGTTTTAGTGGGCTTAGTTATGTTGTATTGCATACTAATACATAATATGTGCCATGGCAAATTGTTTTTATCTATTTGAAATTTTTTTGTAAATCAAATTCATTTATTGATATTACAGTTAGTAATTCTTTCCAATTTGCAGAATAATTTGGACTTATCCACTCTGATATTGTTTTAGATATTGATGCTTTTATATATGTTTCTATATCAGGAAAGTTTATTCCTCCCTATTTCCATGGGCTGATATGATGTATTAAAGCTATTCTGTTTCTTTTGGGAAACCACAAAAATTTTATTAGGCATGAGTTTATTTCTTTGAGTATATTCCTTTCTGGTAACAGTTGTATTGCCAAAGCTATACATCTAGCATCTTGGGTAGTAAAACCATTTTTATTAACTGTAGTCTATCTTCAAATGTTAATATTATTTTGTTCCACTTTTCCACAGAGATTTTAATTGTATTGATGATATTATTGTAGTTTTTTTGAGACTAATTCATTATTATCCTTGCATAACTCATTTCCTAGATGTTTTAAGGTAAATTCTTGTTTCCCTATAATATGATTCCCCTTTGTCTCCAATTCTTTTTTTTTATTTAAAAATAAAAAATTTGATTTTGATTTATTGAAATGGAGTCCTGAAGTCCTGTAAAATATGTCAATTAAAATATCTAATTCTTCTCCCATTACAACAGTTGCACTTAGCAGTGCTTGTCATGGCTAAGATGATAAAGACATAGGCAAAGGGTAGCTCATCTTAATTTGCAGGTCAGGAAATATTAGAAAGGTTTAGAATAGAGACCTGAGGGACATGAAGTGGTCTTCTCCATACTCTGGCATGGATTCTAAGGTATGTATAGCCCCTCACTATACTTTTACCATTGGGCATTCCAGGAGACAAAGATGGGGTACTATTGGTATCTCCTAGGCTTTTTGCCTGAAAGATACATCAGCAGTTCCTCGACACTACATAGCACATGTGGATAAATACATTTATTTCTAAGTGTCATCTCAAGACCAAACCAGGGTAACCATTTGGAATAATGGGATATACTATACTGAGTCCCACAATACAGACACTGAATGGTAGAAAAAACACTTACAGTTATTATCGTATTCTAAGTCTCAAATGGCCATTTCTTGGAATAGTCCCTTTTCTCCAAGGAATAGCAATTTTAGAGTTGGCATATATAAGTTCGAAAAGTGCCCCACTTTTGCAAAAAATGAGTTTAAAGGATAAGAGCAATGTTCAAGATTCATTCTTCTTGGAGACTTCCAAGCTGTCTGCACACTGATAACTTGCATAACTTCAGCTCTCTCAGTGTGAAAACAGAAACATAGAAAAAGGAGTGCCACTAAAAATGTTTTTTTGGCAAAATTCAGTTACTGGCTAGTAAATACACTGCTAGGCTGCCAGCAAAGAGCCACAAAAAGTGAAGGGAAAACACTAACTGGGAAGGAGTCTGTGGCTGATAGCAAAAAACAGTTCAAGCTTCAGTTTTGGTTCAAGAAATAGCTTCCAGTAATCAAGAGGAAAAAAATAAATCAAACGTACTCAGAGATGATTAAAATAAATGAAACATTGAAAAAATATATCAATTCAAAAAACAAAGAGCTTGAAAAATAGAAGAAGTTTAACTAGCCATTCAGAAGAACTGATAAAACTGAAAAAAACTGTTCAAAAATAGTAAAGGTAGGAAACAGAGCTCACAGAGAAAACCTGAGATTTTCTGCTGTAACTGAGAAATTGGAAGGAACATACTGTACTGATTTTATGAAAGCACAAATAAGCAACTGGACTGGTGTTCTACAGCAGATTTTTTAATTGAAAGGGCTCATTGAGTGTATGCTCCAAATCTGAACATGAGAAAGCACCCAATACCTATATAGTTGATCCTGATAATTTTGTGGTAGAGAGGCAAAATATTAAAAATGGGAGACAGAAGAGTGTTCGTAGAAACTGAGTATTCACTGTACATCAGGCACAAGAGAAGCAAACTTGTCCAAGCAATCAGGGAATGTTGAGAGGTGGGTATGAGATTCAAGCTGCTATCATCACCTGTCTTCAAAGTGCTTTTCCTAGTGGATCAAAGTCATTTTTTATGGAAAACAGGCTAAGGAGAACATAAAAAATAATTCAACAAAATGTGAGTCAGCAAGCAGAAGGGGATCCTGTTTTTCATTCTTCTTTTTTTACTCAAAATTTTTTATTTTTCAAATACAGTTGAATAAATTCCATAGTATTTGTATATAACATCTTAAATAACTATGTACACTATTTACATCAGCCTGACACTATAACAGAGCTCAATATATACAATTACTTTATAGGTATAATAATCCAGTTATCAGAGTGTATCTGTTTAGTTATTGTAAAGTGTCAATCAATGGTAAGACTTTTTCCATGGATTGCTAATAAATGGTTTAGGATGAATCCTTAATTCTTTAATTTTAATTTCCAACAATGCTGTGATCTTCAGTAGGCTGTAGAAGTCTTCCAAAGTTGGTATTGTGTTTGCATTCCATCTTCTTGTTATACATTTCCTTGAGATTGTAAGTATTGTCCATACTAGATACATATTTGACTAATTCAAATGAGGACCTTCGTACACATTTAATAATACTAGAGCTTTAGATAAGTTAAACGATTCATTAAATAAAGCTTGTAAAAAGTTTTTAATACCATTCCAAAATGGCTTCATTTTAACACAGTCAAAAAATGTGATTCCAATCTGCATTGTGTATTTGCTCACACCTCCAACATATTCCCTTTGTGGAAAAATTAATTTTAGCAATTCTATCTGGAGTTAAGAATGCTCTATGCAATCATTTCCAATTAAAAACTTTCCAGTATTGTGTAAAGGATGTAGGTTTTATTGATAATAAAATATTTGATTTAATTTCTTCAGTTAGCTGTAATGAGTGTCCTTTTGTTATATAATTCTAATATGAGGATTTGGGTGTTGTTTTATAATTTATTAATATCTTGTAAAATTTTGAAATACTATTTCCCATGTCATAATCATTATATATGATGTCATATAGGTAATTTGTAAGTTTAGGTATTTCTTTAAATGAAGAATTACTAATTATTTTGCATAAATCTTGCGAATACATCAGAATGTTTTGCATAGTTAGCCAATCCTGTTGCAGAATTTTGTATGTTTCTATTGTTTGCATATCCAGAACTTTTAGTTCTTTGATACATTGAAACTAACAAACAAATATTTTCTGTTCCCAGGAATTAATTATGTCTTTGTGTATTTAATGTGGATAGCTCTTTGTAACTATGAATGGTGTTGAAAGATCAAACCAGATTTTTACGTTGCCTTTATAATTATTGGAAGTGAAATCCAAGTGTTTTTTAACAGTTCCTGTTCCATTGCCTGGGAACCAGTATAGATTGGCTAGGGTCCATATTCTGTTATATTTAACTATTACTAATGCCAAAAGGTCTTCTTTATCTTCATACTTACAAATGATTTCTGGGTTAATCACATTTGTTTTCCATAAAATTGTTACCCCTTTTGTCCTTGTCTTATAAGTGGATTGCACCATTATCCTGTACTGATTAGGATTCCATTTGTAATTGTCATTTGTTTTGAAATGAGTTTCTTGAAGGAAGACAATTTGTGCTTTGTTCAGTTTTAAAGATTTCAGTAGATCTGATCTCTTGCTAGGATTGTTTAAGCCATTGGCATTTAAAGATAATAAAGTTAAATCCATCATAGGTTATTTAGACTATGTATTTTTTGTTTTATTGTGACTATTAAACATTTTCCTCTGATAACTATAAAGTATATGTTTGAGATTTTAAAGGAAATTATCAGTTTTATACTTTGAGTGTTTACTAATAAAGTAATGTTCTGGTCAGGCATACTAAAAATGTTTTTGTGAAATGGGTGGTGAAAGCCAGGGTGCCTTTTTGGCTAGGTTTATATACGCCCTAGGGCCAATAGTCTAGTACCTACCTATGAACAAATTTAAATTAATAAATGTTAACAAAACTAAGATCTGCAATAGCCATGGAATGAAAATCATTCCTAATCTGATGGACAAACCTAAGTCCATCAGATTATCACTCATACTTTGATAATCCAAAACATCTGAGCTCCATAAATTGAATTATCATATGGAGAATATTTGTAATAGGAATAAGCAATATTTATATTATTTTGAACAGATATAGTACTATTGTAGATTAGACAGAATTCTAATACAATATAAATGTTGACTTATTGTATAAGCAATTAATATTTACAGGATAGATAGATGACAAGCAATTCAATCATAGTAAAGTAGGATGTTTCATATATAAAACCTCAGTAAAAGATTATAGCACACAGTTATTTAATATATTCACCCTTACTGATGAAGTCTTTCAAAACTTATTACTTAATATAAATAGATAGTAATAATATTTATACCTAATGTTTACAATACAATGTATTTTACTGGATATATCAAAAGTTATATTTCATTGTTTGCCAGCATTTAAGTAATCACTTTGTTTGCTGCTAATTTACTTAAAGCATCAAGTTTGTTTTATGTAAACACTGATGAAAGTTAGTGCATTTTAATTATCAGTGCATCCCTCTTTCCCCCATTTCCTACAAACAGGGATTTTCATATCTTTCATTTCTTATTATAAAATTAGTACAATTATAGGTTAAAAACAACAAATTCACTTATTGTGATTAATGATTACAAGTTCCCTTTCCATATTCATAAATTGCCATTTTATGGCATATACTTAAAGTTTTTTTAGATTTAAATGGCAATATTCTATTTTGTACAATCAGCAAAGGTTAAATTGAGTGATTATTGTCAATTTAATACTATTTGTTCAGAATGTGATTGTTACATTCTGTGACATTCCTAGTTCAGGCTTCTATTGTTTCCCTTTAACAACTTTGTCAGTTTGATATCATTTATAAAACATTAGTTACATTGGTAACAGCTTAAGTAATATATATGGTCAAGATGGGTTACAAAAACCATAATTCAAGTTAAAGCAATTATATGACTTGTTATGCACATTTAGTTATATGAGAAAATTATCGTGCTTCCCCTTCATGTTCAATATAGTGTATGTCATTTATGACAAGTTAAAATAGCAGTGTTATTATACTCAAGCCCATATTATTAAACCGAGTGTCTATTGTTAATTTAATACTATTTGTTCAGAATATGATTGTTATATTCTGTGACATTCCTAGTTCAGGCTTCTATTGTTTCCCTTGAACAACTTTGTCAGTTTGATGTCATTTATACAACATTAGTTACCTTGGTAACAGCTTAAGTATTATATAAGGTCAAGATGGGTTACAAAAACTACAATTCAAGTTAAAGCAATTACATGACTTGTTATGCATATTTACTTATATAAGAAAATCATCATGCTTCCCCTTGATGTTGAGTGTAGTGTATGTTATTTATGACAAGTTAAGACAGTAGTGTTATTATACACAAGCCCATGTTATTAAATCCTGTCTTTAATATCTAAATTCAGCAGACTGCTTCATCTTATATGACGATTATATATTTTATGTCTAGATTTACTAAAATCATACATTATATAACTATTGTGGTTTTTTTTTGGCTGTTGCTTAGTTATTTGAGAGACCACAAACTGTAATGTTTATTCTTATTATTAGCTCCTTCCAAGCATGTTTATACAGTCCATAGACTTTAAATTATGAGACCCTTCTAGTTTCTTATTTGTTATAAGTATATTTCCATCCTTACATACACACATATCAGTACTTCAAGCACAGGCAACAATGCCCATCCAGTTTTGCCAGGATACCATTCACTAGTTCATGTAGTTTGTTTCCAGGCTGTTCTTAAAATATCCAAGCCAATATTTGTCCTGTTCCATTTTTACCAGCCTGTTCCATGCAGTGGCCACTCTGCCAGTGAACCACTCAACACACCTTCCATTCCCAGAGATATTTCCATGAAGGAAATCTGATGACTCACTAGCACTTTCCGGCAACCTCAAACACCCCTAGAATCAGCTATCCCCGTATGCCCAAAACATCTCAGCAAGCACACCTCCCAGACCACTCCAAAGGGTACTGCACAAGACCAAGTGCTCTTAGTCCTTCACAATAACTCAGACTTCCGCTCTTATGTAAGTCCTTAATGTGTTTGGACCAAAATACATTTTAAATATAAAATTGTGCTTATTATTATTATTATTATTTTTAAATCAAGAATCAACTTAATGAGCTAAACAAAGTGTTGGGAGACCATCAATATGTGTACATGGGGTTTAAAACAGCCCTTTTATTATATATATATATATATATATATATATATATATATATATATTTTTTTTTTTAAACCAAAAATGTCATTGCCGAGAATCATCTCTGAGGCTCCTCAGAGCCATTAAGCATTATCGTCACTTTGTTTCGATTACCATAGCAACCTGGGAGCATCTGTTTCTGTTAATGAGTCTGTGCACTGCATACCAGAGGCTCGTGATGCATCTGAAGCAAAGCTTCACTTCACTGTAACTTGAAGCCTAAATTCCCTCCCTTTCAGTGAGGCATCAGCCAGGAAAAGAACAGAAAGCAAACAGATAAAAAAAAAAAAAACTCCCAACAAGCCACCACAACAAGAGACAGCACTCTCCTCCAGCCCTCCCACCTCTTACTCACCAGATGTACAAACAAACCATTCTCTGCCAAAATATCCCAAATCACAGTTCTATCCACCCCCTTCCCCTGGATCCATGCTAAAACACCAAATGTCTCTTCCTAATACACAAGCATCAGTAAACCTCGATCACAAGCCACAACCCACAGCTTCCTGGAGACGAAAACAGCAACATATAACAGGTGCCAGACACAGCTGCATCCACATACACCATGTCAGGCTTAATCAAATAGCACTCAAAGCTATGATACCTGCCATAATTGATATTAATTATGTTTAGACAGAATAATGATGACATTTGTACTAAGAGCTTGCTACTATTATTTAACCAGGATATATATGACATTTCTAAATCATACTTTAACTGAAGAAGGCATTAGACTCCATGACAGCATTTTTTTTCAAAACACTCTACTGTTACTGCTATTATATATGATGTTAATTTGTTACATTTGAGTCTGAACTCTGATGAATGGTACCTTGTTGAATTAGTTAATTTATTACTTAAATTATTATAAGTAAAATCAATGAAAAATGAACAAGATAAGTATTCATTGAGTTCAAGTAGGGGAATAGAAACTTCTATGTTTGTATTATATGTTGCTTTGTTTGTCTTATATATAATGTAAATAGTAACCCATCTTGACATACCTTTCTTTGTGAAGAATTATTGGACTCTTTGAACATTCTGAATAAATCATTATTGTTTCTCAGTTGATTAAGAATCCCTCCTTTTTTAAAAATAAAAACAGATGACAAGTGATGTACCATATCAGTTGTTACTTTGAGAGATGTAGTTGTAAGAGTTGTTTTTTTGGGACAGCTGTCTTAGAATCATTTTTTTGTTTCTTCTTTCTAGTATCAGTCCAAGGATTTGTTTCTTTTATTCTTTTAAGAGTAGGGGACATCCATTTCATTTCTTCTGGGATAGACACTATGTTGTTGTTTTTGATGAATATAGTAGTATCTTCTAAGTCATTAAAGGTTCTCATCTCATTGGCAAAAAGTATTTTTATCTTGGCTGGAAAGGCCAGTTGTGCTTTAATGTTGTTTTGTTTCAACAGTTTTATTATTGGCCAGACTTTTTTCCTTTATTCTAGTATTCTGGAAGAATAATCATTGTCAGACTTTATCAGGCTTTGATTGAATTTTAAGGGTGATTTTCTCCAAGCAGATTTTAATATTAGTTCCTTGTCCAGAAATGAAAGAAATGTTATAACTATGGATCTAGGTGGAGTATTTGTTGAGTTAGAAGCAGGTTTCCTCAGTGTTCAATGCGTCCTTTCAATTCCAAATGAAAGTCCCACTTTCAGTTCTAAAACTTCAGGAATCCAGGTGATTAAGAATGAAATAATGTCTTCTCCTTCAGTGTTTTCAGGCAGACCAAAGATCATTATGTTGTTTCTCCTTTCCCTGTTTTCTAAGTCATCTATTTTGTTAAGCAGCCATGTATTCTGTTTAAGCAGAAATTCTTTTTGGAATTCTTCCTCTTTGAGTCTCCCTTCAATGTCATTTAGAGAAGTCTCTATATTTGTTATTTTTATATAGTGTTGCTGTAATAGTTCCTTAAGAGTATCAGTCTGTTTTTGAGAATTTAATTTGAGGTTTTCTAAGTCATTTTTAAAGCCATCCATCTTCAAAAATTGTTCCTGTAAGGTAGATGTCATCAATTGCAGTTCTTTTTTCAAAGCAGCATCTGGATCAGAATTCCTTGAGTTGTTCATATTCAGTGGCTCAATATATCTGCAAGTTACTTGACAGGAACATTTTTGTGTATCTCCACTAAAATTGATATTTATGTAGTTTAGTAGTTTATCTATAGATTTCTGAAATTTTAAACTTGAAAATAATAACATTTTCCTATATTATTATACTAATTTATGGAGCTCTCAAAATTTACTGCTCTCAGTTGGCCATCTAGGCTCTGCCCCCTGTTTTTCATTTTTCTGTTGGTAAGTTTCATAGAGAGAGACTTTGCCAGTGAAACCTGTTCCAGTGTTCCAAAGGAAAATGCTTGTGATACAGTAAAAAGCATAGGAGTTGACTAGAAAAATCAGGAGTACCTTGGAGTTGAACCCGAGTCTGGTATTGGGAGATGAAGATGAACAGGAATAAGAACAACTCCTGACCCCAAATGGCTGAAAAACACTGGACTTTTGTTGACTTTGGTAAACACATGGGTGGACAGTAAAGCATATATCCCACTTTATATTATTAATGTTTAGAAGGATATGAAAAGGGGGAAAGCTAACTGTAAGTAAAACAATTGTTTTTATTAGCATTTGTATAGAACATTTTGTAATATAAACTGCATCTTACAGAATGAAAAATAGTTTTGTGTAGTATGTGTAGTCAGGGGTATTTTAAATGTTGGGGGAGTCTTTTCAGTAATTGTTGTATGTGTTAAAGATATTAAAGTCAATAAGTACTTTTCTACTTATAAGAAATATAGGTTTTATAATATAACAAGAGAAAAAGGGCTGGACAAAATCAAGTTTAATGTTCATATGCTGTGATCTTGGTCTGCTGATTATAGTATGTTATATGTAGAACTGGAGTATTTTCTATTTTTATTTTACAAGGATGAATGTATAGATTATTACCTTTGGTATAAGCTGTAGACAGGTGTTTGTGTAAGTATGTAGGCTTTAGAAATAAGTCAAAATGATGAAAGCTGTGAAAATGCTCATCTTCTTACAACTGCAAAGATATTAGCTTGTTTGTTTTTCACTGGCAAATGCTCAGTGGAGTCAGTCGAGATGCCTGCATCTGAGGGCAGCTATGCATTCTTTTACAAATTAAATTTACAAAGACTAATTGCTAAGTACATTTGCATGGAGACAAGCAGTCTGCTGGTAGAAGCAGTTAATTTTGTGAATTCTGAGTATTCTTTGCTCAGGGAATTGCAAAATTTAAAGGTACAATGGCAAGCAGCACAGTGAAAAAGTTTAAAATTATGGAAATTGAATAAGAGGTAACAATCTTCTTATCAGCATTAATACTTTAATGCAGTTAATACCACACTGTACAATTTAGTTTTATTTAAAGATAGCCAATACACTTTTTCTTAGAGCTAAAAGTTAATGTTTTCTGAAGCTGTGTTTCATATCTGGGAGGGTAAGAAAGGTAAGAAAAGAACAGACAGCAATCATTGTAAGTGGGAGCACAGGCTGTAGCATGTGCTTTAACATAGGTATCCTTAATTTTAGGTTAGGTAATGTCTATAGGTGCAGCCATCAATTTGCAGCAATTGTTCCCTTCTCGAGGGTTGAATTTCATGTTTTGAAGATGTACATAGTTTTTTGTGTTTGTTCCAAGTTAATAGCAGATGGGTGTGTTTTGTATTTATGTCTTTGTTTAACGGTTTTCATTAAAACAAAAAGTCTTGAAAAATGTGACATAGGTTCGGATGGAGATAAGAAAAAAAAGCAATTGTACAAAAGATCAGTCTGCCAAACATTAGTTAATGTATATAACACAAAAGCTATAAATACACATTCAAAAAACTGTCATGTATAACTGGTAGCAACAATAGCTTTTTATCTTGACGGCTATACTGTCCATATTATCCTGGAACGTGAATGGTCTTACAGGTATAGATAAAAAGAAAGACTATTGAATTATATTAAAAATGCAGAGTGCAAATAGCAATGCTGCAGAAGACATATTTGGAAATAAATTAGCATGTGAATTTAACAAAGAATGGATATTTAGCAAACTATCAGGGACAGAGGAAAATGCAGTAATTATATTAATTGCTAGAGGGGATCCAGTAGTGATAGATGAGGGAAAAGAAAGACAAAAATGGTAGATTTGTGGTAGAAAGGGGCTCTTAGCAAGGGAGGAAGATTATGCTGTCATGTATTCATAGTCAACTGAAAACTGCTATTATGGCGCTTAAGAAAATTTGGGGAGAAACAATCAACTTTCACACGGGAATATTATTTACAGGTGGGGACTGGAATTTGATTTGCAATAGTGAGGCTGTATCATGGAACCTAGAACAGACAACATAATAAAAGAGTGTAAATTTCTGAATAAATGTATGAAAATATTTGAAATAGAGGATGTAATTTCAGTAGTAGGAACTCGGACAAAATTTACATATTATTCCCCAAGGTACAATAACTGGGCTTGAACAGTCTGAAATTATATTTCACAGGAACATGTGCATTTTATTTAAATCTTCTACATACATCCAATTACTATTTCTGATTATGCACTGATAAAAACTAAGATAAAAATGCAGGGTAATGAATTAAAAATAGGATACTACTGCTTTCCCACCTACCTGTTAAATGGAGAGAAATTTCAAGCATGAGTAGTAGAAATTATTTGAGAGTTATTAGAAAAAAACAGAAATATCTTCTGAACTGGTGATTGGGATAAAATGAAAATGGAGTTTAAAAATAGGGTGCAAATAAAATAGAGATATGATTAAGATGTAATATAAATTATTTAGAGGGTCTGATAAAAGTTAAAATATTGCAAAATAAGGGGAATCTCACAGAACAAGAAGAGAAGCAAATGTAGAGTACTAAAGAGAAAATAATGAAGTAGCTGGGTAATATACACGAGTTTAGAAAGACTGCAGTTAAGCAACTATTTTTTGATAACAACTCCAGAGCACAAAAACTTTTAGCACAATGACCCAAGCAACAGAATGTTGAAAGCGTTGTCACCAGACTTAGTGAACCTATAACAAGAAAAAATAACCAGAGATCCTGTAGAGGTTTTAGAGGTATTGCGGGAATGTTATGACAATTTGTATAAAGCAGGGAAATGTGGAAATCAAGAAAGAGTACAATTAGAAATATTTATGGAAGATTTCCTTCAATTATTTATTAACTATTGTCCACAACTTTTCCTTGGGTTCAACAACTAATACTTAAGATAGGTAATGAGATAAAAACAGTGATGTATAATCAATCTTCAGGAAAGTCTCCAGGAACAGATGGTACTCCTTTGGAAATTTGGAAAATAGGAGGGAAGAAAGTGATAAAGAGCTGGAAGATTTTGTTTTAACAAAATTTTAAAAGAAGGAGAAGCACCAACACCTTGGAAAAAAGCTATGTTGGCTGTAATACCTAGTGATGGCAAAGAACCTTCAGACCCAGCTTCCTATAGGCCCATTTCAATTTTAAATCACAATTATAAAATGTTTATGTCTATGCTAGCTAAAAGAATAGCAAAGGTGTTGCCAAAATTGATAGATATGGATCAATATGGTTTTGTAGAAGAAAGGCAAACATTTGACAACATTAGTAGAATAATAATGATCCGGAATGAAGCAAAATGTAAGGAAATACCTATGTTTTTGGTAGGTCTTGATCAGGAAAAGGCATTTGACAGAGTAAGCTGGGATTTTATGAGTAGGGCATTGGATGCATTTGCATTTCCTGATACAATAATAAGGTTAATTAGAAGAACATATGAAGAATCAAAGGCAAGAATTAAAGTGGGAGGCTTCCTCTCAGATAAGCTGTGTTTGAACAGAGGAACCAGACAGGGCTGTCCTCTTTTCCCTTTATTATCAGTTCTATATTTAGACCAATTGGCAAAGAAAATAATGGACTCAGAAATACAAGAATATAATTGGTATGGTAATCAAGAAAAGATTTATTTGCAGATGATATTATTTTTGCACCTGATAAATCTAGAAAATGTATTTATTTATATATTTATTTATTTATTGACATTTGTTGACCGGGAAAGTACACTGGGTCAGAAACCCATTTTCAGTGGAGGCCTGGGGAGAAATGCTCCACAGGTAATCAAATATTGTACAGAGCAAATACAAAGTGAAAGAGATATGCATACATTAGCATAGGGTAGGGAGTAATGGTATAAAGTTAATACATAATTAGACTGTGTGGATACATAATTACATACTTTCAATTACTAGAAAATAATCATAATTATTAGTAAATTACACATATCTTAGGTAGGAGAAACAGTCATATAGAGGAGGAAGAGATTAATGTAACAGAGGGTTAAAGAGTAGGATATGAGTAGTTAAGTGTGTGAAGTTAAGGGGGCTTACACTGTATTTCGCAGGTACAGCTGGGATTATTTAAATAGTGGCTTTTTGTTGCAGCTTTAAAGGCTATTAGGGAGTCAAGTTGAGTAATGTATGAAGGGAGGCTATTCCATAGTTTGGCAATGTTGTAGGAATATAGGTATTGTCCTGCTCTTTTGTTGGGTTTAGCTACATTTAAAAGTGTAATTTCTGAAGACCAGAGACTTCTAGTTGGGGTGTATGTGTGTAAGATAGACTGAAGTGCAGGACAGCTATTAGGTTTGAAAATTAGCTTATGAGCAAGTGTTAATTGAGTATAATAAAGATATGGTGAAATTCAAGCCAGGACAGGTCTGAGATAGCTTTGCAGTGGTGTGAGTAGTTAGGCATACTGGAGGCGAATTTTGCTATTTTGTAGTAGCAAGATTGCAGCTTATTACTGAGAGATGTATGGAGGTTGGTAAAAACGGGGCTTCCATACAAGAGGGATGGGATAAGCAAAGTGTTTGCTAGTTTTATCTTAGTTTGTTTATCTAGGTAGAGTTTATGTCGGTATAGTTTGCCAAGTTTGAAATGCATTTTCTTTCCTGTATTGAGAATGCATTGTTCAAAAGAGAGTTTATCAATAGTGATTCCTAAAAGTTTTGCAGATAGCACTTGTTCTATTTCTGTATTGTTATGTGAAAAAAATTTGAATTCTGCAGCTGGAGGTTTTCATGAAAATAGTAATCATTTAGTTTTTTGGGGGCTTCAGCATTAATTGAGTGCCATTTAGCCAGGTTTCTTTGGATGTAAATGCATCTTGGGTGATCTTCTAGAGGTTAGCAAAAATGGAGGATGAGTTGATAGCTGAAGCATCCACATATTGAATTAATATGCTTTGTTGGGAGGCTTTATTAAGATCATTAATGAATATATTAAAGAGTAGTGGTCCTAAAAATGGACCCTTGTCGGACTCCTTCCTGTGTTATTTGCCAAATACTTTGATTGTTGGTTTTGCCATCTAACCGATTGTTGTCTATCATTTAGCTGGGAGAAAAAGCAGGTTAATACACTTAGAGAGCATCCACGTTTTTCTAAATGTTGTAATAACTTAGGGTGTGATACTGTGTTGAAAGCCTTTGCTAGGTCTAATAGGAGTATTGAAGTTGATAGGCCAGCATCAAGAGTTTTATTCACTGTATCAGTGAAGGAGAGTAAAGCTGTGGTTGTGCTATGTCCAAGGTAGAATCCATGTTGAGTGGGAGCTAGGAGGTTGTTGTTAAGGAATTGATTTAGTAGTTGGGATTGTATGCATTTTTCTAAGATTTTTGATAGTGGGGAGAGAATAGAAATTGGTTGGTAATTTGAGAGATTGTGTGCATTACCACCTTTGTATAGTGGAGTTAAAATAGACTTTTTCCACAGTTGGGGGACATAAGAATCAGCGATTGAATGATTAATAAGAATACTTACAGGGTAAGCTATAGCTTTGGCAGCAAGTTGTAACTATTCAGGTGGTAAGTTAGTGGAGAGTGAGCTGGGCTTTAGTTTGGTTAAGAATTTTAGAATTAGGGATGTATGTACTGTTTGTCATGAGAAAGGTAGATTGGGTGGGTTATTGTTAAAGGAAACCATAGTGTGTAGAGAGGTAGATATGGGGTGTATTTGTGTGGCATTTTGGGAGTTAGGGTTGCTTTTTCTAGATGAATCCTTGACTAGTTTTTGAATGGTGTCAATGAAATGGGTGTTAAAAATTTCTGCTATATGGTGAGGGTCTTTGTCGGGAGAGGGTGATGGATTTTGAATGTTACCAGGATTAAGCAGAGAGGATACAGATTTTCAGAATTTTTTGGGATTATTACTTTGTAAGAAGGAATAGATTTTCTTATCAGTTATGATAAGTTTTTTTGCAGTATTTCAAAGTTGTTCATAATTTTGTTAATTTGCTTGAGTTTTACTTTTTTTTCCATATTTTCCAGGTTTTGTCTCTAGACAGAATGGTTTGTTTTGCTTGTTTTGTTAGCCAGGGGGCAAGATTAGGTTTTGTTTGTTTTGTACGTAGAGGTGCTAAGCTATTTAATGTGCTAAGAAAAGCATCATTGAAATAATCTACAGCATCATCCAGAGGCAGTGTTTTTATTGGGGTCCAGTTTTGAGCTTGTAGGGTATTGATAAATATGTTTTGATCAAAGTGGGCAAGGTTCCTGGCAGATTTGTATGTGTGAGATTTGGGGATTTGTATATGGGTTCTATGGGTGTAAGTAGGTAGGTGGTCACTTAAAGCATTTTGGAGGGTGCTGGTACTGGAGTAGTAGTGGTGGTGAGATACTAGAATCCAATCTAATGTAGATTCTGCTGAGGTATTTAAAGCATGTGTAGGCATGTGTAGGCTGTGTGATAAGTTGTGTGAAGCTATGGAGGTTAATGATGGTAGCAGAAGCTTTGGAGGTTAGGTTTTGCCAATTAATGTTAGTGTCTCCTAGAATAATAGTTTCTTGGGAGATATTTTGGTTAATCCAACATAAGAAGTCTTCCAAATGGGGATGTTTTGACCTGGGGGAATGTAGATAGCAGCAATACAGAGTTGTTTATTAGGGTTTATATGAAGGGATGTTATTAGGATTTCCATACTATTGAAAGTGGGGACAGGTTTCAGATGTATATTTATTGTTAAGGAGTCTTGGTAAATTAAGGCTACACCTCCACCTTTTTTATGGGGTCTGTCATCACGAAGAATGTTGTAACCTGGTGGAAGGATTTTGGTGTTGGATATATGTGTTTTAAGCCAGGTTTCAGTTATTGCTACTATGTCTGGTGAATGGTGACAAAGCCAGGACTGGAATTCAGTAATTTTGTTGCAGAGTCTTCTTGCTTTAATTGTTACAAAATATAAATCATGGGTTTTAGAGGAATGAGTGTTTTTGGCAAGTTATTTGGACCAGGATTGGGGTGGACATCTCCACACTGAGTTAATGCTAGGAGAAGATGTAGTACTGTCTGTGGTTGGAGTGTTTTTAGCAAAGGTATATGTGGATAGTGTTGTGTTAATTTCAGTTTAGTACTTGCAGGGGAAAGTTGTGGCATGGTTAGATATAGGGTACTGCCTAATAACAGGGATGGTGAGATGTTGGAGTAACTATTTAAATTATGTTGTAAATGTGTAGCTAGTTTTGTGGATGTTGGAGGAAATGTATTTCATCTGAAGTGTATGGTGGTGGAGAGGGATAATAAGAGAAGTAAAGTAGTAAGGACAAATTAGATAAATAAGAGTCTTAGTAAGTGACTCATATTGGATTTTAGGGATTGGAGTCAGTTGTATTTGCTAAAAGAGGTGATGGAAAGTGTTGTATTACAGGAGGGGATGTGGCAGGAGAGGGGAAGGGGTTATTAATGATATGAGGTATGGTACTGATCAAGGCAGAGACAGGGTAGAGTTACAGGAAGTATAAATGGAATGAAAGAGGCGGTGGGTGGGAATAGGGGAAGGGTAGTGGAGCTGAGTGAGCCCGTAGTGAAGGGGAGGGTGAATGGAGTGAGTGGCACCTGCCTTCACTTGAAGGCAAAAAAAACTATCTCCATGAGCCAACAAGCAAAAGTAGGAGGAACAAAAGATGTAAGTGGCAGAAATTATTTAAAAATACATGAGTGTACATGTGTTGAAAAGACTGGAATATTACAAAGCTCAAAAGGTTGTTAGCATACAAAGTCTGAGTTAGAGAGGATGTCAGAATTTAAACAGAAACAGATGCCACTGAATCGTCTACATCACAAATGGTACTTCCAGTTGTGCACATTACTGAGGGATGCCCATGGGTGGGCATCTAACTATTGAGGAACACTTTGAGATAGTTTCAAGTCTTTTTGAGATATAAAATGAATGAAGATAAAACAAAGGCTATAGCCATAAATTATGTACCCACACATGAAATGGTTCAACAATATCTATATTTATGGGCGCATGATAAGATGAAATATTTAGGAGTGTGGATTAAACAGGCTTCTTTTATGGCAGCTAATGATATGTGGGAAGAGACTAAATGAAATATAATACAAAAACTGAGAAACTGGAAACTCTTCTTTATGGACATCGATAATAAGATACAAACAGTAAAAATGTTATTAGTCTCTTTAGTCTTGTGTACTGGTCAGGCATAATTTTATTGACTGAGGAGAAGTTGTGGACAACAATTAATAAAGAATTGAAGGAATTTATCTGGGAAGGAAAGAGGGCAAGAGTTATTTGGGATAAGCTGAGCCTTCCAATAGAACAAGTGGTTTAGGTTTACCTGATTTGAAGAGATATTTTAGAGCCACATAGTTAAGGCTCATGTACATAACACAAGCAGAAAGTTAGAATTCAAAGTTGAAAGGGATGATGATGAAGCAAGGGGTAAGTTCAAGAAATAGAAAGAAAGAGTGGGATTTTGGATGCAGATCCTTAAAGGAGAATAATAACAATTACATAAAATATTATATTCATAAAGTAGCAGAAAGTATTCTAAGAACTAAGCCAATGCAAGAATGGAGAAAGGAGATTTTGCCAATAGGGATGACCCCAAATAAGGGTACAGAAAATAGGCAAAAGGAGGCTGGAATTTACTGGAGAAATGGTAAAGGAACCAATATATTGGGAGCAAATAACTCAAGCAGGAAAGGTAATAGAGTGGGATGAGGCCAAGAAGACATTTGTTTTGCTGACTAGAGACAGCTTTCCCTACCAGGTCTTGATCTCAGAGTACCGGCAAAGAGAAAAGGATAGGGGAATTTTAAGTGAAATACCTTAATGATAGTTATAGAATTAAAAGTTACATAAAAAGATTTATAAGAGCTAGGAAATCAGGAAATTATGAAGTCAGTGTTTGTTAGTTACATTAGACCCAAATTTGAGTATGGAATAACAGTATGGAAACTCTATAAAAAATAAGCATAAGTAAACTGGAAAGAGTACATCGGAAACACACCAAGAGCATCCATGGATGTGAAAATTTAAGTTATTATGAAAGACTGATGAAAATGGAGGTATCCAGGAGTCTGTAAGCCCAAATAATCCACAAAGGTTCCTTGAACGCAATTTTATTTGTAAAACAAAAAGCGTTTTCGCTGCTGAAATAAACAGTAGCTTCTTCAGAAAGACAAACAAATCCTTTGCGCCAAACGTTTTAAAAGCTAAAAGAGGTGTGTCAAATGACATCACTTCCTAAGATATGCACATTTTAGAATAAAACCAAACAGTGAACCAATGTTAAATCGTACATTCAAGATTATTATTACAAATATTATAAAAACTATTATTAAAAGTATTAAGACAGCTATTAGAACACTTCAGCTAACCTCAAGCTTTTAATAAATCATACATATGAAATATTAAGAATTTTTTGTTTAAAAAACTTTTATAAAATTTTTTTAGAAAAAAATGTTTTTGTTTTTAATAAGATCCATATATGCCACTTCCTTAAATTGTAAAGTGGATAAATCGTAAAATCGTGTCACCCTCAAGAAATTCAAGTAAGGCCAACTAAAAGTTACGTTTGTATAAAGTAGATTACAATGCAGAAATTTGAAAAAAATATATATGTTAAAAATAATAAAAATATTACAAATACATAAAGGAATGTCCTACTTAATCGCAAAACTTATAAAATTAAACTTAAAAAGTTATGAATAACTAGCCAAGTTATCTCATATAACTTTTTAATTTCAATACAGCAGAAATATTGCAGTTCTCATTAAGGCCCGGGACATTAAAGGCATCAAGTTTTATCTGCCACTCAAGTTCACGTGTTTCTAAGAAAAGGGATACGGGACCAACCCTAAACCTAGGGGAGAGATGGTCAATGCCCATAAACTGAAAGTTATGGCCAGGGTTATAAACAATGTGTTTGGCCAAGGCATTCTCAATTTTTTCATTCCTGATGGCATAAAAGTGTTGGTAAATCCGTTCACGTAGTTTTCGATCCATTTTACCTACGTAGAATGCCCTACAGCAACTACACAAAGCAACACTGACAACGGATCTAGTTTCACAATTAATCCTATGATGGATCAAATACTTTCTGTTTCGGACATTAAATGTTTGTCCCGTCTTGATAGTGTGACACCAATTACAGGCACCACATGTAAAAGACCCTTTATGTCTACTAAGCATATTGGAATCTGTATTATTTTGCATAAGTTCCTTCAAGTTATTGCCTCTTCTATAAACCAATTTTGGCCGAGGACCCAATTTACCTACAAGGAAAGAGTCATTACTAATAAAGTGCCAATTTTTACAAATGGTGGCCCAAATATACCTCGATTCAATATTAAATGTAGTAATGAAACTTGTTTGAAACTTTCCTTGACTAAAAGAAGCGGGACTAATATCCATTGACTCAACAGTCTCTACCATGTTGGACAGATTGGGGCTGGTGACCGTAACATCTGGTGGATTCCTATTTTGGTAGAGGAGAGGTTTAAAAAAACCCGTAGCTCTTTTTAAAGAAATCTCCTCAATAATCACATCAACCAGAGTGAGCAGGTAACCTCTGTTGGTGAAAAGTTCTTTCAAGAAATCACATTCTTTTTGGAAGGAACTATATGTGCTGCACTTACGCACTGCTCTGACAAATTGGCCCTTTACTATGGCTCGTTTCTGCTTAAATGGGTGGAAACTGGAAAAGTGCAAGAGGGAATTACAGAAGGTGGACTTCCTAAAAATGGACGATGCTAATTTCTCACCTTCTGAACCTTTAACCAGTTTAACATCCAGATAGTCGATTTCATCAACTGAAAATTGATGAGTAAACTTAAGAAAAGTCGTAGTGCTATTCATGTAGTTCACCAAACCTTGAGCTTCAAGGGCACCACCGTGGAATAGTATGAAAATATCATCAAGGAAGCGTGTATACATTTTAATATGATGTTTAAATTCTGGGCAAGCCAAAACAAAATTCCTCTCCCAGTAAGCCATAAAGAAATTGGCCAGACTGGACCCACATGGTGATCCCATTGCCAACCCCTGTTTTTGGAGGTAGTATTGTTTGTCAAAGATGAAAAAATTGGAACTTAAGACGATGTCCAACAGTTCTGTAATGACATCAATGTCTTTCTGTGTAGCTTTGATCTCCTTTAATAACAGTCCAATCCATTCAATAGCTTCCAAATGGGGAATGGAAGTGTAGAGATCTACAACATCGATGGTAAGAAAGTTGTCAAATTGGTCAAGTTCAATGTTACTGATGTTATTCAGGAAGGACCAAGAATCCTTACACACCTTCTTTTAGTCAAGGAAAGTTTCAAACAAGTTTCATTACTACATTTAATATTGAATCGAGGTATATTTGGGCCACCATTTGCAAAAATTGGCACTTTATTAGTAATGACTCTTTCCTTGTAGGTAAATTGGGTCCTCGGCCAAAATTGGTTTATAGAAGAGGCAATAACTTGAAGGAACTTATGCAAAATAATACAGATTCCAATATGCTTAGTAGACATAAAGGGTCTTTTACATGTGGTGCCTGTAATTGGTGTCACACTATCAAGACGGGACAAACATTTAATGTCCGAAACAGAAAGTATTTGATCCATCATAGGATTAATTGTGAAACTAGATCCGTTGTCTATGTTGCTTTGTGTAGTTGCTGTAGGGCATTCTACGTAGGTAAAACGGATCGAAAACTACGTGAACGGATTTACCAACACTTTTATGCCATCAGGAATGAAAAAATTGAGAATGCCTTGGCCAAACACATTGTTTATAACCCTGGCCATAACTTTCAGTTTATGGGCATTGACCATCTCTCCCCTAGGTTTAGGGGTGGTCCCGTATCCCTTTTCTTAGAAACACGTGAACTTGAGTGGCAGATAAAACTTGATGCCTTTAATGTCCCAGGCCTTAATGAGAACTGCAATATTTCTGCTGTATTGAAATTAAAAAGTTATATGAGATAACTTGGCTAGTTATTCATAACTTTTTAAGTTTAATTTTATAAGTTTTGCGATTAAGTAGAACATTCCTTTATGTATTTGTAATATTTTTATTATTTTTAACATATATATTTTTTTCAAATTTCTGCATTGTAATCTACTTTATACAAACGTAACTTTTAGTTGGCCTTTCTTGAATTTCTTGAGGGTGACACGATTTTATGGTTTATCCACTTTACAATTTAAGGAAGTGGCATATATGGATCTTATTAAAAACAAAAAACTTTTTTCTAAAAAATTTTTATAAAAGTTTTTTAAACAAAAAATTCTTAATATTTCATATGTATGATTTATTAAAAGCTTGAGGTTAGCTGAAGTGTTCTAATAGCTGTCTTAATACTTTTAAAAATAGTTTTTATAATATTTGTAATAATAATCTTGAATGTACGATTTAACATTGGTTCACTGTTTGGCTTTATTCTAAAATGTGTGTATCTTAGGAAGTGATGTCATTTGACACACCTCTTTTAGCTTTTAAAACTTTTGGCGCAAAGGATTTGTTTGTCTTTCTGAAGAAGCTACTGTTTATTTCAGCAGCGAAAACGCTTTTTGTTTTACAAATAAAATTGCGTTCAAGGAACCTTTGTGGATTATTTGGGCTTACAGACTCCTGGATACCTCCATTTTCATCAGTTTTCGCGTTTTTTGCTTTTTTGCTCGCTTATTATGAAAGACTAAAATGTCTGAATTTGTACAGTATCTTTTACAGATATCTAAGAGGAGATCTTATTCAGGTATATAGGGCATCTAGAGACAACTACCTCTGGGAATGTTTGGGTTTATCAAAAAGTACTAGAGAATCATCAGACAACCTACGCAGAAGACTCTATAGGAATGAGAAGTGTACTAACTGGTTCTCTGACAAAGTAGATGATGCATGGAACAGACTACCAAATTACATTAAAGCAAGTACTAGTTTAGATATTTTTAAGAACAGCCTGGAAACTTATTATGGGAACAAGTGTTTTTGGTATATTGACAAGCTAGAAGGGCATTAACGCCTGTGCTTGAAATGTTTGCAGGTATATGTATATGTATATGTATATGCTCTGGTAAAGTTTTAGTTGACTCTAGAACAGACGCAGCTGTTAAAAATAGATAATTGGTATGGCATATAAAATATTGAGTGCTAACCATGAGAATCAGTCAGAGGAGGTTAGAAAAGATTGGGAACAGAGACTGGAAAAGCAGTTTACAAGAAAGCAATGGGAAGACGTGTATGGCTCCCAAATATGCAACCAAGTCCAGAAGGTTTAGGATCTTTGCTTGGATGGTTTGCATAGGTATTTTTATACCCCAAGCAGACTTCAATGAGTTTGTTCTCAGGTAGATAGCAAATGTTGGAGGTGTAATGGAGAAGAAAGAGGTAACTGGGAAAATATGTTTTGGGAGTGTAATAAGTTGGCAGCTTTTATAAATTCCCTACGTAGCACTTTGTCAAAATGCTAGGTGAGCAAATGGCAGTAAGTAAGGAAATTATTATTTTGAGCTGGGATACAACATCTCAATTGACTAGATACAATAAGGCCATATTAAGTTTAATTCTGCTGACTGCCAAAAAAAGCAATTACTAGAAAATGGAAATCAAAGTCTACACCAACTGTATTTGAGGTACTGAATATTATAAAGGAAATGCAAGAACTGGAAGAGGGATCTTTCGAAAAGTGAATGAGCAAATTAAATAGAAATAATTGGAAATTGTCGAAACCATACATGCATTATACTGTTCAGGAGGAGGATGAGGAGTGAGGTTTAAGGGAAGGTGGGAATTCAGCAATTTTTTTGTAATGTTGGACTGATGATAGTAGCAAAGAAAATATATATGATGTATGTTGTATATAAATGGAAAAATGTTTTGTTTTCTTTTCTGTTAATGTATGTTTCCTTGTGTCTCAAGTGATAATTTAATAAAGTGCTTAAAAAAAAATAAAAGATTCTATCTTCTCCTGATTTTTTTTTTTTTTTTTTTTTTTTAGCATGTCGGCACTAGGTAAGTCACGTGCCAACATTCCAATAGGTAGCCACAAGCCGGTATCATGTTTGCCTTCTATGGAATGGCACACGTTCCTGAGGTGATTGGTTGGACAAATTTGTATTGCACACATGTTGCTACTAAGGGCTTATCTAGACCAGTGGGATTGTTCTGAAACAGGAAGGGCAAATATTCCTTCAATTGCCAGGTAGTGTGTGTGATGCATGGGAGTGCATCACCAACATATTGACACAGCATCCTGGCAGTGGCTCATAATTCCCATATTTGCCACAAAAGCTCACTGTATGACCTCTTCCTGCATGGTTGGATTCCTCACAGTCACCTAGAGGGTAAGTGTAAACTATTAATACTGTCTCTAACCATAGTAATTTCTTTAGCTATTAAATGGCGTAGGTACTATTCAGTAATCATCCTCTGTTTTGTTATGTGCATTCCTGGTTTTGTTTTCCAGGTGATACAGGCATTCACTCAAACCTCGGCTAATGGCACCAGTCCATAACCCCCAGGGAGCTGCAGAGGACTGCTTCTACATTGCCCTCTCCCAGACACAGAAAGTCATTGAGTAAGCATTTGGCCTGCTCAAAACCCATTTCCATTGTCTGGGTAAGTCCGGGGGTGCCCATCTGTATACCCTGTTATTTCATGTAAGTTGTTTACCTCCTGTTGTATTCATCACAACATGAGATTCTGCATTAGTCTGGTGTACAACTACCACTGCCAGTCACTGATAGTGTCAATGCACCTCCCTTTGTCATTCCTCCCACCAGTGATGACAGCAATGGTGGCCAGCTGACAGCAGTAGCATGGCAACCCCTTAGGCAGACTCATCCATGGTATATGGCTAGGCAGCTGAAGAGGCAGCATCTATTCTTTAACAATGAGCCATGACATTCATGTCACTAAAGTTCAAACAAGTCACACAGATGATGTCTCACCATGTCAATCGCTCTTTACCTTCACTATGCCAAGATGCAGTTCCTTTCCCATACAAAAACTATATCAGCCACTATTTGTTTCTATGCCTTAGCTCTCAGTGCCTGTTTTGCTCCCCTTTTTCAAAAAGACATTTTCCATTTGTCCTCAGATCCTCCATTGAGGATATGATTCTCCTCAAGACTGAAGTTGTCACTCTTGTGTCTTGTTCCCTGCTGCTGCAACAATTTCTCAGCTGCAAACACATGGGCCAAAATTACATCTGCCTGGCATGTATAATACTTTAAATAATTATATATCATGCAAGCCAGTGTATAATTAAAATAAAAAATAGATATAAGAAACACAGTGAAGTATTAATTCTGAAATGTGGTTTTGACTTTTCTTGGAAAAATTGCCTGTGTTATATATTGCAATATGGTTGTAAGTGTTTGCTGTCAGGGTGTGGTACAGCATGTATTAAATAACTGCTCATGTATGTCACCCATTAGTTTAATGGAGGAGGCATGTAGTATGGTCCTGAGCATTACCCATTGCCACAGACCACTGTCTGCACTAAGCCACATGACTTGTAAACAGCACTGAAAATGGTAACCTATACACCCCCAAGGATTTCATAAGTAAGTGACAAATATTGTAAAATGTAATCTTTTACCAGTAAAAATAAGCTAATATTAAACAGGGTACTCTAAATTACACAGATAACTGTCTTATCCTAATAATTCCAGTGTATCCCTGCTGTTAATAAACCTTTTTAGTTCATTCACTTTTCATCAACTTTCCTGTAAGCACTGAGTCCATCGATGCTTAAAATGGCAGACTGAAGCAGGACAGTGTAAGTTGCAGTTGATTTGAAAAATTCTTATACAAATGGAGCCAAGACATGCTGAGCTCTATGAATTTCATCATGACACACGTGTATTTGCTCTTATAGGCATAACTGCATTCAGAGATACCTTTCAGCCTCTTAGAACAAATAATCTGGACAAAGCCTGGCAGAATGGAGGGGATAAAGTCTCAAAAATATGGACACATTTTAAATATTGCACTTCTAAACTTAGAAAGTTGCTAGAATAACAGGATTTGTCTTAGCATGATTTTTCTGAAGGATGTAATGTCTGAAACACAAATGTATATCATTATTTAGTGGCGTCAGTCCTCAGATGATCCTAGTGATTTGCCAGAAAATCACAAATTTTATGAGGAACAGACTAAAAATATGAGGCAAAAATCTGGACATTCTGCAACAACCTGGACAGTTGAGAGGCATGCATTCAGATTTCTTTGGCAAGCTACACTCTGCTCATGCACACTCATAGCTTCATAAGTGTACTCTAGGCTAATGACCACAGGGGCCTTTTTAAACCCAAGCATATCTAACAGGTTTTAGTACATTAAGGTTATTTTAATAGGTATATGTAAGCCTTGGTCTTGAGTAATAAAGCATTTACAGGCTGCTTCTGTCTATTAGAGGCATAGGTGCTAGACCAGGGATAAATTTCAGATTCCCCATCCACTGGTGGGTTATAGAAGAACTCTGCTTCATTTGGATGGGAAGAGAAGGGGTAGTCTCTAAGACACATACCTGTCCCTCTAGGTCCTATTTATGTCACAGGGGGAGTTTAGGTTCATGAAAGAAGGTCAGCAGGACTAAGACAGAATATATATGTGTGAATGAGAGGGAGGATAGAGGAATGGTAAGGATGCAGGGAGCAGAGTTGGTGAAAGTAGATGAGTTTAAGTACTTGGGATCAACAGTTCAGAGCAATGGTGAGTGTGGAAGAGAGATAAAGTAGAGAGTACTGGCAGGGTGGAATGGGTGGAGAAGAGTGTTATGAGTGATTTGTGACAGGTACCAGTAAGAGTGAAAGGGAAGGACTACAAGAGGGTAGTGAGACCAGCTATGTTGTATGGGTTGGAGACAGTGTCACTGACAAAAAGGCAGGTGTCAGAGCTGGAAGTGGCAGAATTAAAGATGTTAAGATTTGCATTGGGTGTGACAAGAATGGACAGGATTAGGAATTAGTATATTAGAGGGTCAGCTCAGGTTGGACGGTTTAGAGACAAAGTCAGAGAGGCGAGATTGCGTTGGTTTGAACATGTGCTGAGGGGGGGATGTTAGGTATATTGGGAAAAGGATACTAAGGATGGAGCTGCCAGGTAAGAGGAAAAGAGTAAGGCCTAAGATAAGGTTTATGGATGTGGTGAGAGAGGACATGCAGGTGGTTGATGTGACAGACCAAGATGCAGAGGACAGGAAGAGATGGAAACAGATCATCCTCTGTGGCGACCCGTAATGGGAACAGCTGAAAGAGAAGAAGAAGGAAGTTTAGGTCCATAGATTGGGTAATTCTGATTCTATTTGTTTTGTGGATATGCATAAGGTCTGTGATGATATGAGGTATTGTCAGCTATGCCAGGAGAAGTAGGACAGTGGATGTGTAACATATGCCAGCACAGCTAGCTGGAATTTTGTAAAAAATGATTAGTGATTCATATATCACACTGATTTGTACAGATGCTTGTGCTGAAAAATGTATTTGTAAAGCTGTTTGTGTTAAAAATCTACCAACAGTTGGTTCTGACTGTATTGTAACTGAATTAAATATATATGTTAACAGAGGCTACTGGAAGAGAAAAGGTTAAGCTCAGTTCCAGCTAACTTTGGAAAAGAGTATGAAATTAAATTCCTGGGCCTAGGCCATAAAGATGTTAGCTCACAGTTTTGAATGAAGCCAGAGATGCAATGTCTGTAAGAAGTATAGTTTTTTTAGCTCCTGTAGGAAGAGTGGAAATGTTTAATGGTTTTATGACTTCCCGGAACTATAGAAGATCTTAGCAAGGCTCTCTGTGTGCGTATTATTGACACATAGGTGCTAAATCCTGGCAGTTTCTAGCAATAGGAGGTTGCACGGGAACCAGAAGTCAGATGACCAGATGCATGTGATGTCATTCTGTAATCTTCTTCTTCTTCATCTTCATCTTCTTCTTCTTCTTTTTCTTTCAGCTTTTCCCAGTTAGGGGTCACAACAGCAGATCACCTGTTTCCATTTCTTCCCATCCTCTGCATCTTGTTCTGTCACACCAACCACCTTCATGTCCTCTCCAACCACATCCATAAACCTTATCTTAGGCCTTCCTCTTTTCCTCTTTCCTGACAGCTTCATCCTTAACATCCTTTTCACAATATACACAGCATCCCTCCTCAGCACATGTCCAAAGCAATGTAATCTCGCCTCTCTGGCTTTGTCTCCAAACTGTCCAACTTGGGCTGACCCTCTAATATACTTATTCCCAATTCTGTCTACCCTCATCACACCCAATGCAAATCTTAGCATCTTTAACTCTGCCACATCCAGCTCTGACACCTGCCTTTTTGTCAATGCCACTATCTCCAACCCATATAACATAGCTGGTCTCACTACCCTTTTGTAGACCTTCCCTTTCACTCTTACAGGTACTCATCTGTCACAAATCACTCCTGACACTCTTCTCCACCCACTCCACCCTGCCTGTACTCTCTTCTTCACCTCTCTTCCACACTCACCATTACACTGAATTGTTGATCTCAAGTATTTATCCACCTTCGCCAACTCTACTCCCTGCATCCTCACCATTCCTCTATCCTCCCTTTCATTCACACACATATATTCCATCTTAGTCTGGCTGACCTTCATTCCTCTCCTAGGACAAAATAATATTTAATTGTAGGTGAGACTGAAGTCTCAGGGCAGCCTGTTTCTTGGAACCTGACATAGAAGGATCTCTCATCTTCTTCATCTTGCCTTCCTCTAGTAAGTGACAAGGGAACAGTAACTCTTTTGATTAGTCAGGAAAATATAGTGAGATTAGTTAAGTACTGTTTTTCTGTATCTGCGTGAATCTGTTCATCTGTGTTTTTTTTAATATTTCCTGTGGTTGAAACTCTGTTTACTGTAAATAGATATTTAGTTTTTTCATGTTCTTTTCTTATTTATTATTAAATATATTTACATTTTTCATTGTGGCTGGTCCTTTAGAGAATATTTTAACCTTTGAGAGTACTCATATCTGTTTGGTGATTCTGTGGCTATTCCTGAAAGTCTTACTGCATTGGTCAAACTACCGTTTGTATTAGTATTAATTTCACTCTGTATAATTGGGTATCCTTGTAAGAGCCTTAGAGTAGCTGGCTTGAGAGTATCTGGTTTCAGTAACTACCTTATAGTCTAGGCAGATGGGGCATAGCTAGTAAACCTGCACCAGCCTTTCCCAAGTGTGTGTGTGTGTGTGTGTGTGTGTGTGTGTGTGTGTGTGTGTGTGTGTGTGTGTGTGTGCAAATCAAATCTCAAAGACTGTGTGTCAGCTGCTTGGGGCAGAAACATGAAGCACTGGTTTCACAGAGAGGGTGCTGGAAGACTTGGCTTGGACACTTGGCTGAGGACTTAACTCAACAGCTGTGCCAGTGGGAAGCCTTACTGGGGACCTGGTGAGAGACGGAGAGAGAAACCTAGACCACAGGCTGAGTGTCTTCCCTGTGTGCTTGATGCAAAGAGCTGCATCTGGAAATACTGGGTGTATCCATTTTTGTTCTAAGTGAACATTTCACTCCAGTGCCAGTGGTGAGGATTCAGGTTCCTTGATTACTGGCGCAGAGTAAGGACATCAGAAGGTCCATCAGAGGGGAATCAGTGGATACCTTGTATGCCAGGCATATATCACCTCTCTACATTCTTTAGGAGACAGAGAATACAGATAGGGCTTTGAGACAATCCACAGAAGACATGTTGTTTAAACTCTGTATTCTTTTTTGGGAGGAGCCTCTGTGAAAGTTCCAGAACTTCCATTTGCTACATGTGCCTGGTCAAGTACAAACCGATGGGGGGGTGTTGTATTCAATGACTGATCTAATAAGGGCCGAGTATGGTGGAACAAAGACATCCTTCACTCCAGGTCCCATACTCTTGCTTGTAAGCTGTGCAACATAGAACAATTTCTTTACTATGGCAGACACATGGTTGTCAAAGGCCAGGTTATTATCTACATGGGTTCCAAAATACCTAATTACTAGGTCTACTCTACTTCCAAAAGATTACTGTTATGCTGGCCAACTTCTCCTATCTTTCTCACTAGGCAAAACATGGAATTCCCTTCCCTCCACACTAAGAGCCATACCAAACTCAGAAAACTTCAAAACCCAAACTATTCAAACACCTGTCCACAAAATGGAAATGTACCTGCCTTCACTCAACCTAATCAAAGGGGGTTCTCTCTGGTTCCCAAGCTCTACAACTCTCATACTTATCTTCCTATGAGCCTGTCTAAGCTCTAAACAATTTCTATAGCTTCTCTCTAAGCTCTCAACAACTTCTACAGCTACCCTCACACAGCCCAACCTTGTAAATATTGTAAATAGCATTCTACTGTTGATGTGTGTATGTAAAGTGTATTTACATTTTCTTAAAAGGTTTGTATGTAAACTATTTCCACACCTAACATATATCTGTTTTCCTCAAATGAAACTGTATGATCCCTACCTTCAAGCTTAATGAATTTGTTAACTGTGCATGATATTGAATTAATTTATGAGTAACTATTCTACATAATATTATCTTTAATATTAACTATCAGTTGTATCTAAATTGTATAATGCATCTTGGAGCTTTTCTCCCCGGGCCTCCAATGAAAATGGGTCAATTCAGCCCAGTGGACTTCCCCGGAAATCAAACTGCAAATAAATAAATAAATACATTTCTTGGTATTGAGTTTTAGACCATGACTCTCACACCAGTTATTTTTCCTTTGTCTTTGTCAGGTCTTCTTGGAGGGTATTTGTGTCTTGGGGGATTCTATGATGGCACCTTCTTTCAATCATCTGCAAACTTTGCCAGCTAGAGACCCTTGATGTTGACCTTAACTTCAAAGACACAGATGCCAAAAAAGGAGCAGACCCAGTGCAGAGCCCTGAGGGACTGCACTAGAGATAGGTCTGTTTCTGGAGGTGGAATCCCCTAACTTAACCTTTTTTTAAAACTTCTTTAGTAAATTATCACTTGTAGGGCGGCCATGGTGGTGCAATGGTTAACATTGCCACCTCACAGCAAGAGGTTCTCCGATTCGATCCTCGGCTGGGGTGCCTTCTGTGTGGAGTCTGCATGTCCTCCCTGTGGTCGCGTGGGTTTCCTCTGGGTGCTGCGGTTTCCTCCACCATCCTAAAGGTAGGTAGGTGGATTGGACACTCTAAATTGGCCCTAGGTGTGAGTGCATGCATGTGTGTGCCTTCTGTAGAAGGTTGGACGCTGGGCTGGCAACTCAACACTGTAAAACTCCACGCCAATCATGAGCGGACAGGTGATCCACTGTGGTGACCCCTAACTGGGAAAAGCCAGAAGAAGAAGTAAATTATCACTTGTAACATAGGCACTTTTACATTTATATAAAAGTAATCAAACTGTATTAACAATTTAAAATTAACAAACGTTATGCTTCACATATATTGCTATATATCATACAACCTAAGCAACATTACATAAATTATTCAATTCCTGACCCTTTTTTAAACAAGAAACATCTTTATTAAACCATCACTTACAACATAATCAATCATGCATTTATATAAATGAAAACAAACCACTTCAATACAATCCTAGTTGCAAGCATTTTACATCACAAACCATGCTGACACACTCACAGTTGCAAACATTATACATCAGTTATAATCTACCCAATTCTTTCAGTCAAACATTACATAGCGCATTTAAGTCCTGCCTTCTTTTAAACCTCATTTATGCCCTGTATGTATTGTTCCCACAATTCCCATTTTTACTATGTAGTTTGCTCCTACCTTTTTCTAAAGATCTCAATTCCAGTTGTTTTATCTCTATTAATATATTCACTACTTCTAATATAGTTGGTTTAGATTTTGATTTCCATTTTCTAGTAATTGCTTTTTTGGCAGCCACTGTAATTAGAGACAGCAAGGCCTTACCATGTCTAGTCAATTCCAATTCTGTATCATAGCTCAGAAAAATAATCTCCTAACTTTTTTGGGTCCTATCTGTGAGTAAGCTTGTTATCCAGTGGCTGACATAGGGGTTCGTACCTAATTTCATGACTTTGCTACAATGCCAGAGTGAGGTACTGTATCAAATGCCTTGGCCACCTAAAGTAGGAAGTATGAACTATTTTTCCCTCATCCATTGCTTGGTGACCTTCTTGACGGGTTGAATAGACATGACCTACCTTTGGCAAAACCAAATTGGGTTGGATACAGTGTCTGAAGTTCTCTTATGTCATTGTTTATCATTTCCATGATAATTCTTGCCGTGGCCTTGCATATGAGACTACTCAGACTCATGGGTCTGTAATTACTGAATTCTGCAGATGGCTCACCCTTGTAGAGAGGAATGACACTTTTAGTCCTCCATTCACGTGGCAAGAAGCTTGTCTTAAAGTTATGGTTAAATAGTGATTCTAGTGGTCCTCATAGGTCATGTTTCATGCTATTTATGAGGCATCCTGTCATATTAATGGGGCCCATCGATGCGTTTTTTTTGGTCTTGGAGAGTGCATTGAAGACCTGTTCCTGTAAAGGCAAATCTTTTGCTGAGGTGCTAGAAGTTTTTAATAAAGTTGTATGCTATTATAATATGTCACTTTTCAACAGGACCTGTTTCCTAGTGACAGCTGGGGAGTTATATTCAATGGTATTTCCTGAGGGGTGTCTCTAGAGAGGGGGGGGGAGATAAAACTGGAACTAACTTTGTCAGCCAGATGATTTACTATATCTTCTGAGTCAGTGTAGGTGGCTCCATTTACAATTAGTTTGGCACATTGTTGTGTACTGCCTTTGAGGTTGCGGACATAACTAAAGAATGCCTTGTGCTTGTCCTTGGCCTTGAAAGCTATTTTTACCTCAAACTTGGCTTTGGCAGAATTGATCAGCACTCTGACTTACTTGTTTAGATTGACAATCAGTTTTTTTTTATTGATGGGCATTGCACTTCATAATTTCTGCCATGATTTTCTTCCTTTTGATATGCAACTTACTGATGGTGGATTCCACCAAGGTGGCTTGTTTTTTGAGTTTGTCTTGTGCTTATTCTTGGTAGGTACAGGTTTCTCTGTGCAGCTATTAACATTATTACATAGGGTTTTAGTCAACAATTCTGCATAGGCAGTAGTGTTCTCATGGCTTGGGAGGGCTTGAAATTTTGCCAGGGTGTCACTTAATAATAGGATATTTGACTTAGTATAGTTCCTAAAAGTGCCAGGGTTAGCTGGAGTCCCAGGTTTTATTCTTATTTCAAATAAGACATTTTTGTGGTTTAATCTTACCTCGGGGGAGTGCAGCTTTCTAACATATTTGTGAGGTCCAGATCCAGGATGTTAGCACTCCTACTGGGACATTGGGCATGGCATATGCAGATAAATGTCCTGTTATTATACAAAATGCTTCCACCTTTATTCATTCAACAGAAAAGAGAAGATGGAAAAGATGCATCTTTTCTGAACAACATGCTACAACATTTTAATCTGGTACAATTAATACAGTCTCCTACTAGATATCACTCAACATTATATCTAGCAATAACCAATATGCAGTGTAAGTGCACCTCAGTTACCATCCACCAGTAAAGTCTTCCTGGACTTTTCAAATGCTGAAAAGGCCCCACTAATTAGAAGAAGGAGCTACATTCCTTCAACTCAACCAGCTCCTTAACTGAAACGTCAGGTCCTACTACTGTACTTCAACTATTCTGTGAAAAACAATACAGAATTTTTTATTCCCTAAGGCTTAGAGGACAGATTTGTCCTTGGCTCATTGTAGAGATCAAAAACAGAATGAGGGCAACTTCCAAGATGGCTGCACACTCATCAACAACTTGATTTTAGCTCTCCCAGTGTGAAAAAAGAAAATGAGAGATAATGGGCAAAAACTCTGCATTTTTTAATAAATTCAGTTACTGGCTTGTAAGTACAATGCCTGGACACCAGCAAAGAAAAAAGTTAAAGAGCCAGAAAGAAAATCAACTAGAAAAGGTGAAGATAAAACACCGTCTGGGAAGATTTTTCAGCTGTTCAGCAAAAAGCAGTTCAAGTCCATCTTTGGTGCAAGACATGACTTCCAGTAATGCACAGGAAAAGATAAATCAAATTTACCCAGATATTAAAATAAAACATTGGAGTATATCATCTCAAATAACAAAGGGCTCAAAAATATAAGCTTTAAATAGCTATTCAGATGAACTAATAAAACTGCAAAAATCAGAGGTCAAAATGAAGAAAAGGCCGGCAAAGTATGAGACTGATCAAGAAAAACTGTTTAAAAAAATGGTAGAGTTAGAGGAGACAACATATAAATGGAAAACCTAAGATTTACAGCTGTACCACAGAAACTGGAAGGAACAGAATGTATTAATTTTGTGAAAGCACAAATAAGCAAGAGGACTGGTATTCCACAGCATGATTTATTAATTGAAAGGGTACAGTGTGTATATATTCTAAACCTGGCCATGAGAAAGCAGCCAAGACTTATATTAGTAAAGATGCAATCATTCCAGCAGAAAGAATTGATCCTGACAAAACTGTGGCAAAAGGCCAAAGTATTAAAAATTGAAGACAGTAAAATGTTTGTGAAAAATGATTATTCACTGTATACCAGAAAGAAAAGAAACAAAATTATCTTAATCAGGGAATGTCAAGAGGCAGATGAGAGATTCAAGCTGCTGTACCCATTTGTCTTCATAATAGTTTTCCTGGAGGATCAAGGTAATTTTTGTTATGGAGAACAAGCTAAGGGGGAAATACAAAAGTTTGTCCAACAAAAAGTGAGCCATCAAACAGAAGTGGATTCTGCTTCTCATTCTTCTAATAATACAGCTTATGGAGAGACTTTGCTAGTAAAACATATTTATATGTTCTAATGGAAAATGTGTGAGAGTCAGAAAAAAGCACAGGAGCTGACTAGAAGACTCAAGAGTACCTTGGACTTGAACTGGAGTCTGGGGTTGGGAGATGGAGATGAACAGGGAGAAGACCAGAAACATTGAAATTACTGAAAAATGTGAGACTATAAAGTATCAATCACATTTGGGAGATGTGACTTTACAAAAATAATCCAAAACAGAACAGGAGCCCAACAGTAGCCAGCAGAAAAAAATGTTAATCCCAAAAAACACTTTCTTTTAACATAAAGTCAATTTAATAAAATCTGCTGTTTGTCTGTGTGTTTGAAGAAGTTACTTTACTTAAAGTGACGAAAACGTGACAAACATTTTTATTATTTTCAGTTATTGTATGCTGTAAAGATACTAATGTAAATAAATGCCTTTTTCTTTTTTATAGTTTTAAGAATTGTAGGCATTACAATGTAAAAAGAGAAGAAAGACTGGGCAAAAGCATGTTTAAGTTAATATGCTGTAATCTTGGGTTGTTGATATGGGGATGGGGTGTAAAAGTGCAGAGATGTTAATATATGTAGAGCAAATACATTCCATCTCACTTTTGCATAGATGAATGTCTGGATTAAGGCCTTTGACTTAATCTAATTATTTTTTTGTGTAAGCAAGTAAATAGGAGGACAATGAATGTAATTAAATGTTTTCCTTTGGCAAATAAATGTTCAGTATAAATTAAGAGGTTTGCAGAGCTGTATGTACATTTGGTATTTGTGTTTCCATGGAGATGAGCTGACTATAAGGGGGAAGCAATAAAAGCCAGAACAATTTTTAAGGCTAAGGGTTAATGTTTTCTGAAAGCATATAAGCTGTTTTCCAAATATAAAAGAGGAATGACGATAAGACAAGAACAGACAGCAATTAGTGTAAGTAGGCGCACAGCCAGTAATATGAGTCTCAGCATGGATAACCTCAATATTAGGTTAAGTTATGCTTGTTTGTGCATCTGTCAGATTGGGACAATTATTCCTATCATGAGGTTTACACTTCATTATTTGACAATGTACATAGTTTTGTGGGTTTGTTTTAAGTTAACAGGTTATGGGGGTGTTTTGTGTGTGTGTGTGTGTGTGTGTGTGTGTGTGTGTGTGTGTGTGTGTGTGTGTGTGTGTGTGTGTGTGTGTGTGTTGTTCGAGGTTTTTCATTAAAGCAAAAAGGCTTGTAAAATAGAGATGACAAGATACAACTGTATAGCAGAACAACCTGCCAAGTATCAATGGGTGCATGTAATGCAAAAGCTGGAAGTAGGTATTTAAAAAAGCTATCAAATATAAAAGGTAGAAATAATAACGTCTTATAATAATGGCTACATTAAACATCTTATCTTGGAACATGAATGGCCTCATGTAAAGAAGAAAAGGTAAAAAAAACTGAATTATACTAAGAAAGGCAGAGGGCAAGTAGAAATGCTACAGTAGACACATTTGGAAAGAAGTGAGCATGTGAATTTGATAAAGTATTTCAGAATGGATAGTCAGTAGAATATCAGGGAGAAAGGAAAAGGTGAGTACCTGTACTAATTGTTAGAGGAGCTCCAATAGTGATAGAAGAGGAAAAAGATAGTAAAGGTAGATTTGGAGTAATACGGGGTTACTGGCAAGGGAGGAGTATTATGCTGGCATGTATTTATATTTCACCTAAAGCTGCTATTAAGTCTTTGGTTACTCCCTCTTTGAGGCTGATTGCGGCTGCAAAAAATTCCAAAACACATCCTTTGGCTGTTTTTGTGGATAGAAATATTAAGGAGGCTGTTCTTGACACCCCACACCTCCTGAGAGACTCTTGGGAATTTTTGAGTAAGATCACTGGACAATTATGGAGTGAAGGAATATTATTCCTCACCATTGATGTAAAGGAATTGTATACTTGTATTCCTAGGAAGGAAGGACACGAATATTTTTGTGACAGTTTATATAAATATTCAAAACTATCCACTGACAGTATTCTTTTAGTTGCAGAACTGATGGAGGTTATTTTGGACTCCAACTATATCCAGTTCCAGGGAGAATTCTTCCAGCAGATCAGTGGGGTTGCGATGGGGGCAGCATGCACCCCCACCTACGCTAATCTCGTACTGCTGGAATGGGAGAACAGGACAATTTTCCCTTCACCATTTTACCACAACATTAGACTTTATCTAAGATTTTTGGATGACATTTTTGTGTTGTGGGATGGTACTAAGGATGCATTACACCATTTTATGGGTTATTTGGAGTCCAGCACTAGCTTTCTGAAATTCACTTATACTATTAATGATAAAAGTATTGACTATTTGGATGTGACTATTTCTAAAACAAAGGAAGGTTTCAAGTCTAACATTTTTAGGAAATCTACATGGTGCAATAGTTACTTGCATTTCACTAGTCACCATCCTTTTACGCAGAAGAAAAGTCTGATCATGGGACAGGCTGTAAGAATAGCCAGAATGACATCAGATCCTCAGGATTTAGAAAAATAATTTACATTTCTTAGTAAATGCTTTGTAGAAAGGGAATACCCCATGGAATTAGTTTTTGGGATTTTGGAAGAAGTGAAGAAGGAATGGGGTAAGAAGTATAAAGCACTTTTAGGTCACTCATTTACTAAGGACTACAACACACAGGATAGTAAAACTAAATATAATACAGCCTGTATTGTTGAATACAGCACTTTTTCAGGCACTTTTACACACATAGTTAGAAATAACTGGAATCTTATGAAAACTAACAAGGATGTGTACACGAGGGTAGGTAAAGAACCCATTTTTACATACAGGGTAGGAAACAACTTTAAGAAACTCTTGGAACAAGGAGAAAGAGGGAAATTACCATACAAAAAAACTGCACCTTGTGGGGCATGTAGCGTGTGTTCTTTTATATGGACTGAGGATATCATCAGACTTAATAATAGTCTTAAAAGTGTGGTGAAGCTTGTTAAGGGGAATTGTAGATCCAACATGTTAGTATATATTGCTATCTGTACTACATGTATGGCATATTACATTGGTAAAACCGAGAGACCCTTCAAGGATAGAATTTATGAACATCTATATGAAATTAGAACTCATAGGGAGACCAATGCTCTATATAAACACAGCACTGCATGTTCAGGTGTATCCAGTTTTAGGTTTGGTATTATTGATACAGTTAGGTATGGTTTGCACAAGTCAGGGGGAGACCTCAAGAACCATTTACTATACAAAGAGCTGATATGGCAGCTCAGGCTGAATTCAAACTCACCACCAGGTTTAAATGACTACATCAGTATAAAATCTGTGCTACATAAAAAAGCTGAAAGTATATAATAAACCAAAAGACTATAAAATTTTTATATATTTTTTTAAAATTGTTGCACATTTTTATTACTTGTATTTTATCAGTTGAACAATTATATTATTAATGTTTGCATATAGAATATATATGTGTTTATTAAAGTCTTGAAAGTTGGGAAGTTTTTTTTAAAATTGGATATTAGGTTTTTGAACCTGTATGCCTTTAAATTATAATTAATGGATTCTTAATTGTTTGTGATTTTATATATAAGTGTATCATAATATCAGTGCTTTCATCTGATGAAGTCTATCTATTAGACGAAAGCGCTCATCTGTTGGTTGGAAGTAAAAAGAATTGATTTTATTACCAGTGTGGTGGTTTGGACTTTATTTCTTTATTACTTGGTTTAACCTCAATATTAGGTTAAGTTATGCTTGTTTATGCAGCTGTCAGATTGGGATAATTATTCCTATCATGAGGTTTACACTTCATTATTTGACAATGTACATAGTTTTGTGGGTTTGTTTTAAGTTAACAGGTTATGGGGGTGTTTTGTGTGTGTGTGTGTGTGTGTGTGTGTGTGTGTGTGTGTGTGTGTGTGTGTGTGTGTGTGTGTGTTCAAGGTTTTTCATTAAAGCAAAAAGGCTTGTAAAATAGAGATGACAAGATACAACTGTATAACAGAACAACCTGCCAAGCATCAATGGGTGCATGTAATGCAAAAGCTGGAAGTAGGTATTTAAAAAAGCTATCATATATAAAAGGTAGAAATAATAACTTCTTATAATAATGGCTACATTAAACATCTTATCTTGGAACATGAATGGCCTCATGTAAAGAAGAAAAGGTAAAAAAAACTGAATCATACTAAGAAAGGCAGAGGGCAAGTAGAAATGCTACAGTAGACACATTTGGAAAGAAGTGAGCATGTGAATTTGATAAAGTATTTCAGAATGGATAGTCAGTAGAATATCAGGGAGAAAGGAAAAGGTGAGTACCTGTACTAATTGTTAGAGGAGCTCCAATAGTGATAGAAGAGGAAAAAGATAGTAAAGGTAGATTTGGAGTAATACGGGGTTACTGGCAAGGGAGGAGTATTATGCTGGCATGTATTTATATTTCACCTAAAGCTGCTATTATGGAGCTTAAGAAATGTTTGGGAGAAAATATCAGCTTTCAGCAGGAAATATTACTTAAAGGCAGGGAATGGAACTTGATTTGCAACAGTGAGGATGTATCAGGGGGTCCTGGAAGTGAAAATCTAACCAAAGAGGGTAAATTTCTGAAGAAATTTATGAAAATATTTGGGTTAGAAGACATACATTTAGGAGTAAGAACTCAGACATAATTTACATATTATTTTCCAATGTACAATAACTGGGCTAGACTTGACAGAAATTGTATATTTACAGGAATGTAGGCATTTAATTGAAAGTTTCAATCCAAATCCAATAACTATTTCAGAGCATCTGCCTATAACAACTATGATAAAAATGCAGGGTAGCAAAGTAAAAATGAGACACTGGTACTTCCCTGTTCACATATTAAAAAGACAGGAATTTAAGGAATGGGTAGTAGAAATTATTCAAGAAGTATTAGAGAGGATAGACATTTCTTCAAAATTTATAACTAGTGAGTGGGCTAAAATGAAAGTGGAGTTTAAAATAGGGTAGAAATAAAAGAAAAACAGTTATGGTTAAGAAGTAACAAGAATTATTTAAAGGGGCTAATAGGTTAAAATATTGCAGAATAAGAGTAATCTCACAGAGCAAGAACAGGTGCAGCTGCAAAGTTCTAAAGGAAAAATAAGGGACTATCTGGATAATAGGGTCTATATCAAATCAGTGAATGCTTAAAAAAGCAAATGCTGATTCATCGACCCTCTTTAAGCAAAAGCTGAAAATCCCGAGCACTCGAAACAGAGATTTTTTTCAAGGCAAAAAAATCGCTGGGCCATTTTCGGGACTTTCCTCTACTGTGGTGTGATCTCGGAGTTGGTATATTTAAGTTGGGGGTGTGGGGGGCACTACCCCCCAAATCACCGGGTGTGGGGGGGGTGAAGCCCCCCACTTTATTTAATGTTTTTTGGGGGGTGTTTTGTTGTTTTTTGGGAGGGGGGGTTGTGGAACAGCCATTTTTTCCCTGCAAAAAAATCTCTGTTCCTAGTGTTCATGATTTTAAGTTTTCACTTAAAGAGGGTCGATAAATCAGCATTCTCTTTTTTAAGCATTTTCTGATTTAACATAGATCTGAATAATATACATGGCTTTAGAAAGATTGCTGTTAAACAACTATTTTTAATAATAACTGCAGAGCACAAAATTCTTACCACAATGACCTAGGCAACATAAAGTAGAATGTCTATTGTCACACTTAGGGAGCTTATAACAAGAAAAATAACCAGATATCTGGGAAAGGTATTAGAGATATTCTGGAATTTTTATGAAAATCTGTACACAGCAGAGGAATGCAAAAATCAACAAAAAGTACAAATGGAAATATTTATGGAAGTCTTAAGTATGCCAAGGTTAGAGGTAAAAGAAGCTCAAAAAATAACAGTTAAGATAGGATGAGATGAGGTAAGAATGGTGATATATAGACACAATCTGCAGAAAAGAGTCCAGGAAGAGATGGTATTCTGATGAACATTAGTAAGCTAGGAGGGAAAAAAAGATAAAGATATGGAAAGTTTTGTTTAATATTATTTCAAAAGAAGAGGAAGCACCAACATCCAGCAAGAAAGTGTGGTGGCTTTAATATCTAAATATGGTAAAGACCCATCAGACCAAGCTTCATATAGGCCCATTTCAATGTTAAATCATGATAATAAAGTGCTTATGTCTATAATAGCTAAAAGAATGGCAAAGGTGTTGCCAGAATTGATAGAATGGATCATTTTTTTTCTGGAGGGGAGGCAAACATTTGACAGCATTAATAGAACAATGATGAACCAGAGGGAAGTAGAATATAAGAAAATGTCAATGCTGTTGGCGGGTCCTGATGCAGAGAAAACATTCGACAGATTAAGATGGGATTTTATGAGTAGACCAATTGAAGTACTTGCATTCCCTGATACAATAATAAGGTTAATTAAGAGGACATAATATCAGAGGCAAAAAAATTCAATGGGAAGGTTCCTCTCTGATAAGTTGTGCCTAAACAGAGAAACTAGGCAGGGGGTGTCCTATTTCCCCTTTGTTATTTGCATTATATTTAGAGCCATCGGCAAAGAAAATAAGGGACTCACAAATTCAAAGATAAAATTGGCATGGCAATCACAAAAAATTAGCTTTATTTACAGACAATATTTTGTACCAGATTAAACCAGAAAAGGGCATCTCATTGTAGTGGAACATTCTAAGACAGTTTGAAAAATTTTTTTTCAGAATATAACATGAATGCAGACGAGACAAGGGCTATAGCTGTAAACTATATACCAAATGATGAATTGGTTCAACAATACCCATATTTATGGGGTCACTATAAATTAAGTATTCATGAGTATGGGTTAAAAATGGTTTGTAATGTCAGCTAAGGATATATGAGAAGAAACTAAACAAAAGGCAATACAAAAACTGAGAAAGTGAAAGCTCTAGTATATGGATAAGGATAGGAATACACAAGCAGTGAAATGTTTCTAGTCCCTTTAGTTTTATATGTTGGTTAGGCATATTTTTATCAACCAAAGAAGAAGTTGTAGACAGTAATTAATAGAGTTGAAGGATGCTATCTGTGAGAGGAAGAGGGCAAGGGTCAAGTAGAAGAAGCTGAGCCTTCCAATAGAGCAAGGTGGGTTAAGATTACTTGATTTTAAGGGATATTTTAGAGCTACACGCTTAAGGCTCATACACCTAGCACAACCTGAAATCTATAATTCAAAGTGGAAAGGGATGATGATGAAGCAGGGGGGAATTCAATAAATAAGGAGAGAGTGGGATTTTGGATGCAGATCCCTAAGGAGAATAACAACAGTCATACAGAATACAGAAAACCCCAGGTCCAGATGCAGTACCTAACTTCTTGCTAAAAGTATTAACATCTTTACATGCAGACTTAGCCATGAGTAAGAATTATTTATATGCGCACCCCATACAGACACCAGCCTGGATAACAACAGGAAACACAATACTCCTACATAAGAGTGAACCTACAAGCTACCCTAAAAACTATAGACCAATAACTTGCCACTGATGACGTATAAACTATATACTGGAATTGATGCCGACAGAGTTTATAGTCCAATCATGGCAATAGAACAAAAGGGTAATAAAAGAAAGTCATATGGAACAAAGGATCATTTGTTGTTATATAAAGTCATAGTGGAGAACTGTGAAAAGGGGAAGACTCTAAGTATGTCATGTATAGAGAACAAAAAAGCATTTGACAGTATCCCATATTCATAGATAAGACAGTGCTTAAAAATATATAAGATACAACCTACACTGATCGATTACATTACAGTGACCATGAAATAGTGGCAAACCACTTTGAGGTTAAGTCATGATAAGACAAATTAGTATTCCAGAGATAAAAATTCAAAGGAGAATATTCCAGGGTGACTGTCACCGCTGCGCTACTCTACCCCAGAACTAAAAAAGTCTGTTTTTTGTTCACTCTTATCTTTGTTTCCTGAACTATTTTAACAACTCAGAATCACTAGAAGTGCTTTATTTGTAATTTTAGCCTTTTTTCCACAGCATGGCTACCAATAGGGCTTGATATATCAATGTGATCTTGTTCTTCCTCAACCCTTTCTCATTCCCATAATGCTTTGTATGACTCATGCCAGTCATAAGGAAGTAACTGAGAATTCCCATGCCATTGACATATAATGGGATTTGTATGACTGCTTCTTTTCTGTCTTTAATGTTGTTTTCTTTCAGCTTTTCCCGGTTAGGGGTCGCCACAGCGGAATTCCGGTCTGCTAATGATTGGCAGTAGGTTTTTATGGTGCCAAGGTGCCAGCCTGATGCTCAACCTTCAACAAAGGCACGCCCATTCATGCATGTCTTTCGAATGCCACTCGACTGCGAGGAGGACATGCAGACTCCACACAGAAGGCGCTCCAGCCGAGAATCGAATGGAAGAACCTCTTGCTTTACACTATACTTAGAAGTTATCCAGCTACAAAATTCAAAAGTAAAATCAATAGATATGATGTGATTGTGGCTACTATTTGATGGTGTTTTTATTGTGTCTCAAAGCGTTGAACTACGAGGAATGCTAGGGAAGGAATTACGTCATGTGAACACACCTCTTTTTTGTTTAAAAGCATTGTTTGGCGCTGATTCTTGTTCATTAAGCATTTTTCTGAGGAAGCTGTGTTTTGCATTAACAGCGAAAACACTTTTATTTTAACTAATAAAGTTGCGTTCAAGAAACAAGACCTTTACTAGCGGATTTTTGTTCCAGACTAGACTGGGTGATACTATTTGCTGCTCACTTCCCGGCTTCGTTCTATCTAGTTTTGTGTGCCGGTTTTCGCTTTGTTTGTTGTGAGAAACAGACAAATGTATGTTCTGTAAAACAGAACTGGAAACAGTCGCACATCTTTTTGCTGGTTGTGATATACTAATGGCAGAAAGACTGTATACTGAAAGACATAATAATGTGGCAAGGCTGTTGCACTTGGGATTATGCAAACAATTATAATACTGAAGTAGCTGAAAAATACTAGAAACATGAGCCACAAAACATCATAGAAAATTATGAAGTCTATATCAGACGGGATCACCATTACCAACAGTTCAAAAACTAGGTGCGAGAAAAACAGATATAGTGGTCCAAGAAAAGAAGACAAAAGTAGCATTCATCATTAAAATTGCTAAAACCAGTGACTACAGTGTCTTACATACAGAGAAACACAAAGACTTAAAATATCAGGATTTGCAGGCAGAAATGAGGGCAATGTGGAAGAAAGATGCCCAGAAAGTTCCAGTAGTAGTAGGAGCAACGGGGACTTATAAAAAATAATTTACAATCAAACTTAGATATGTTACTGATACATGTAACTCTGTACAAATTGCAGGAGTCATTACTGGGCACATTGCAGGTGCCACGAAGAGCACTTTTGACTAACAATGCTAATTTCATGAACTTTAATCATACTTTGACTTAGGAATGGGGTCTATTCCCATCATGGTATTAGAATCCCAAAAGACTTGGAGAAATTAAAAAGGGAATATTATATTCATAAAGTAGCAGAAAGTATTCTAAGAACTAAGCCAATGCAAGAATGGAGAAAGGAGATTCTGCCAATAGGGATGACTGCAATTAGAGGTACAGGGAATAGGCAAGAGAGGGATGGAATTTACTGGAGAAAACTGGCAAAGGAACCAAAGTATTCAGAGCAAATAAGTTGAAAGGAAAAGGTAATAGAATGTGAAGAAGCCAATAAGACATTTGGACTGCAGGCGAAAGACTGCCTTCTCTATCAGGGACTGATACCAAACTATAGGCAAAGAAAAACAGACAGGGGAATCTTAAGTGAAATACCTGCTCTGATATAGTTTTAGTTGAATCTAGAAAAGAAGGTGCTGTTAAAAAGGGATAATTAGTAGGGCATATAAAATGTTGCATGATAACTATAGGAATCAATCATTGTACATTAGAAATGATTGAGAAGAGAGACAGGATAAGCAATTCACAAGAAACAATATGAGGACCTATGTGTGGCTCCCAAATATGCAACAAAGTCTAAAAGATTTAGGATTTTTCTTTGAAGTGTTTGCATATGTATTTTTATACCCCAAGCAAACTCCACAGATGTTTTCCTCAGGTAGATGGTAAATATTGGAGATGTGATATTTTTATTTATTTATTTATTTGTTTATTTTACATTTGTTGACTGGGCAAGTCTAGCTGGATACATGACCATTTTCAGTAGAGGCCCAGGAAGTTAAGCTCCAAAAATAGTAAAAATTTACAAAATACAATACTTAAAACATGACTAAGTTCACAGGGAGATAGGCTCCAAACATAGTAAAATTACTAGATACAACAGTTAAAAATGAACTAAAGTTCAGCTGCATAAGAGAAATAATAGTGTTTGTAATACAAAATAAAAATTGTGTCTAAGAAGAAGAATGGTAGCATAGAGTCTTTGCATAGGTTTAAGTTACAATGAAGTACAGGTACACTTAAGGTTCTAGTGTTGTCATTTGTAAGTCAAAGAGGGAGAAAAGTGAGAAAGGTAGTAAAAGAAATACACAAGGGCTAGAATAAAGTTAGGTTATATAGATTAATGCTGTAGAGGGGACAAGGTCAAGAAGGAAGGAGTATAGCAAGAAGAGAAAATAAGGGGAAACGTAAGGTTCAGTCAGGTTTAGAACAGGGACAAAGCTATATTATTCAACACACCTGTACCTCAAAGTGTTAAAAAGGTTAAGCTTTCCTTGTTATGGTCTAGTCTAGCAGTGGCTAGGAAAATAATAACCAGAAATTGGATTTCAGATACACCTCCTTCGTTCAATGAATTTAAAAATGTTATGAATATAGTGTGCCATATGGAAATAAACACAATTAGGTCAAGAACAACTAGAAAAACATCTTATTATATTGTATGGGATAATTTACAAAATTTGTTAAAAAAAATCCTAATTTCAATAGCATGGTATTTTAGTTTAATTAATTGATCTGATTGTAGTGGATGTCTTTGTAAATACTTTAGTTGTTTTGTTGAATGTTATAATCATATCTATTTTTAATTACTTGTATAAAATTGTTATGATATTTCTCTTGTATGTTAAAACAATAAACCTGTTTTGAAAAAAAAAAAGAACAGGGACAAAGCCAGTGAGTTTTCAGATGTTCTTTGAGGTGTTTCTTGAAGAGAGATGTAGATGAGAGAGATGTGAGTGTCTTAGGAAGCTTGTTCCAGATTTTGCCCACAACGTTAGTAAAATGTGAGTACCCAGCTTTATTATTAGATTTGATAATGGAAATTAGTAACTCGTTTGCTGAACGAAGTCTTGCAAGATTTTTATATGGGGAGATCAGGCTAGAGAGGATTGGGGTATTATTTGGGTGATAAAGAATTTTTTGTATGATCACCAGTTGATTATACAGCAGATGGTTATGTAGTTCTGACCGTCCGAGTTGTTTAAGGTTGTGACAGTGGTGGGTTCTAAAAGGGGTACCAGTGGCAAATCTTTCTATATTGTTATAGCTAGTTTCAAGCTTGCTTAGATTGTGTTTAGATAGATTGGTGTATATAGCAGAAGCATAGAATAGGGTAGAAGTGAGGTGAGTCTGGGCCATGGTGGTTCTGGCTAGAGGTGTGAGGTAGGGTTTGATTCTATACAGGGAGCCTAGTTTTTTATTGACAGTTTGTATAGTATTGTTGATATGATCATCATAGCTGAGGTTGTTATCTATAGTGATGCCCAGGAGACGTCTGGTAGTATATGGGGAAATAGTAGTTCCATTGTTAGAGGTAATTGTGAAGTGGATCACTGGAGACTTTTGGGTGGGAGCAAAAAACAACAATTTTGTTTTTTTGGGGGTTTAGGAGGAGGCAATGGGCAGTAAACCAGTTTTCAACAGTGTTAAATACTGTTTGAGTAAGCGTCTGAAGAGAGATTGATGATTTAGAAGTACAGATTAAAGTAGAGTCACCGGCATATTGTATGCAGGTGGCTTGAGGAAAAATAGTATTGAGATCATTAATAAAAATGGAAAATAGAAGAGGGCCTAGGATAGAGCCTTGAGGGACTCCAATGTTTACGGGGAGGGATGCGGAGAGATTATTGTCCCAGAGCACTGCTTGTTGTCTATTTTCTAGATAGGATGTAAACCAAATTATTGCTTGTGGGTCAAGAGATTGTGCTTTTAGTGCACTGATCAGTAAGTTGTGGTTAACCATATCAAAGGCTTTTGATAAGTCAATGAATAATGCAGAAGATAGAGAGTTGTTATTTCGATTCCTGTTTATGCAGTCAGTAAAAGTTAGCAGGGCGGTAGTTGTACTATGAAAGGGCCTAAAGCCATGTTGGCAGTTAGCTAGTAAGTTATTGTGGAGCAGGTGTTGAAGTAGTTGATGGTGAATACATTTTTCCATTATTTTGGCCAGTGGGGAGAGTAATGCAATTGGTCGGAAATTGGAGATATCAGTGGATTAGCCCCCTTTATGTAAGGGGATAATGTGGGAGACTTTCCATATGGATGGGATGTTACCTTCTATGATTGTTTGGTTTATAAGGATGGATATGGGATATGCTATGACTTTGGAAGCTATTTGAAGGTATTCTGCTGGCAGGCGGTCAGCAGAAGGGTTACATGGTTTGAGTTTATGAAGGAGTTTGCAGATAAAGGATGTTGGTACAGGTTGTATATGGAAGGAGGGCACTTGACTGCTTATGTTTTGTAAGGGGCTGGGGGAGATGGGAGGTATTGTCTTTGCAAGGGCTTGAATAGTTTCAGTGAAGTAATTGTTGAAGGCATCAGCTATTTGCAAAGGATTATTATGAGGAATTGAAGATGGGGCAGGAGTTTTGGTATGACCTGGTTGGAGAAGTTTGTTAATGCCTGCCCAGAACATTTGAGGGTTATTAGCATGAGATTGTTGAAGGTTAAAATAATAGTTTTTTTTGTCTAAGATAATGTCCTTTTTGGTTGCATTTCTTAGCTGTTTAAAGAATAGGTGGTCTGCAGAGCTCTTAGAGGCTCTCCATTTGGCCCATATTTTGTTTCGTAGGAACATTTTTTCCTTGGTTTGTTGTGTGAGCCATGGAGCTGTTTTGGTCTTAGGTCAGGAGGAGCGAAGGGGGGCATGGAGATCTAGGATTTGTAGGAATTTAGTATTAAAGTAGGAAACTGCTTCATCCAGTTTGAGTTGCTTCAGAGGTGACCAGTTACAGGCCTTTAGTTCATTTTGAAAGCTTTCTGCTTGAAAGTGTTTTTTTGAACGAAAGGATATAAAAGTGTTATTGGTAGGACTATGAGTCTTTTGCTTTGTTATATAGGTTAGAACATGGTCGCTAATGTCGTCTGGAAGTGTTCCAGCTATATAGGTTTCAGGATGATTATTTACAAGATTCCAGTCGAGGGTGGCTTCTTTATTACTGGGTTTGTGGATTCTTGTGGGGGTGTTTATTATTTGGGTGAAACCATAAAGATTAATGTGGGTGTTAGGATTGGGGGAGCTACAGGTAGTCCAGTCAATGTTAAAATCACCTCGTACAATTGTTTCTTGAGGTAGCAGGGTGGAAAGGCTACTAAGAATGTGGAATATGGAAGAAAGGAGTAACTGGGAACAAATATTGTGGGAATGCAATGAGTTGGGAGACTTTAAAAATTACCACAGAGTCAGACATTTTGGGTGAGCAAATGGGTGTTTCCAAGAAAATGATTGTTTTGAGCTGGGATACAGGATCTGAATTGCCTAGAGACAATAAGGGCTTGATAAGTTTAATTCTGGTGGCTGCCAAAAAAGTAGTTACTAGAAAATGGAAATCAAAGTCTAAACCAAGTGAACCTAAAGTACTGAATATTTTTAACCAAGATAAAAGAACTTGAAGAGGGATCTTTAGAAAAGGGTAGGAGCAAACTACATAGAAAAAAAATTAAACCTATTGAATAATACATGCAGAATAATGTTTTGGAGAAGTGAGGTTTAAGGGAAGGCAGGAATTGACCAATTTATGTAATGCTAGATTAATAATAATTGTAGAAAAGAATTTATGTGATGTATAATGGTGGTAACTGTGAACATGGTAACATGGTTTGTTTTCTTTTATATAAATATATGTTTGCCTGTGTCTTAAGTGATAATTCAATAAAGGTAAGGTGTTTAAATAAAATGATGAACAATGCCAAGGCCTGAAAGGCCTGGAAAATGGACCCACTGAGCATCCAACTTTACAAAACATTTACAAGCCTCAGAAAAGGAACAAGAATAACTACTGACACAGCTAAGTCCTTGTACCTTAGGAGAAAAAATAATGAAACTGGTCTTAACCCAGCCTCTTATGGAAAGAAATAAAAAGGTTATCAGGAAGAATGACTAGTTCCTCAACATTAAAGAGTAAATTCCCTGCAACAAACTCCTCCACAATTACAATCAGCTATTCTCAGTACCTAAAGGTTTCCATAAATTACATTATAAATAACTGTACATGATAAGACATCCACATCTACACTGTAAACCCAGTCTCATATGCAGCAACTTTTCACTTCTACCAAAATTACCCAAACAGATAAAACCCTAATGAAAAATCTTCCAAATTTGGGTAACAGATTCTCCAAACTTCATCCTTCCTTCATAAAGCTATCTGATGAACAAAGTGCAAGACCACTAACTCAAATCTTCAGCCTCTCTCATACCACAGCTATTATTCCCTCTACAGATAAACATACTTTCATAATTCCTTTCCCTAAAAACATTTCCAAAAAATATAAAAAAAACTTTGGTCGACAAGAAGAGATGGACAACAGTTGTTCAAGATCACACAATCCCCAAAGTCGGGGATCTTGGAGTTACAATATATGATTAACAAGAGGATCGGGTGCAGGGAAGACTTTCTCGACCTGAAAAACACTGTTTAAATGTTATATACTCTGAGTTTATGTCTGGGAGCAGGTGCAATGGGTCGTCAGTACTGTGCTTTCAATTATTTTGTGTTATGTTCCTGTTATCACATTTGGGTGTTTTGTTTTTCTAAACTGCACTCATATCTATCTATCTATCTATATATATCTATATATAAAAATATATATATATATATATATATATATATATATATATATATATATATATATATATACACTACACACACATACACACACACACACACATACACACACACACACACACACACACACACACACACACACACACACACACACACACACACACACGCATATAGCAATAATGAAAGCACTCTTTCAGAAACCTGCTGGCATGTTATTGTCAACCAATAATTATACGAAAGGAATTTTAACTAAACCTGTCGGTGCACTTATCTGATCTCTCTCACTTTCTAATTGTATAAGACTCTCCTTTGCTGGGAAATAGAGTGACAGATAATCAAAAAGGTACACAAAAAAGAAAGCTTCAGCTTTATTCCAGCGTTGTTGGACAAGGATGAAGAGTAGCACCAATGCCAAATGGAACAAGTGTACATGAAATTTAAGAGAGACTTCTGCAGAAGTGGACAAGAAAACATATTTAGAAAATAGGTATAAATGTTATGGAAACTGAGAACAGCAAATGCTCAAGCAAAAGCAGCATTGCTAAAAGGGGCTATGGACTGGACCACCCGCAGAAGGTCTAATTCTGAACTGTTTCAGGGCTCATTCTGAGGAAGCACAAATGAAAAGGAAATGAGTTAGCAAAACGGTAAACATAATCCATGACTGTGTGAGGGGTTATCAGGATTTACCCACGCTTGTTATGGTTTGATCACAAGGGTGAAGCTTAAACAAAGCCATCTGTGGGTAAATCCTGATATATGTTATACAATGGCATTATATAAAAAGAAATTGCTTACCTTTTTTAAATAATGCCATCGTATAAACAGACTGTAATGGTCTTCCACCGCTTTCTTACACACTTGTGAAGCATATGCTGCACATACATTCTGTGTATACATGCAGACTCTTGTACATTATATGTTTCTGATACTGATTTTTGTTAGAAGTTAAAAAAATTGTCAGGATGTCATATTCCCAGAGCTGTTTCTACTCCTGAAATTGTAGCCGTACATTTGAGCTGTCCAAATTTTTGTAGAATGCCCAGAGTTTTGCCATATATATTTAAAGTGTTTCTCATACAACTTGTAGTTTTCTGGGAAACAAGAGAGGATTGTGGGTGTTAAGTAACAACAGACATTCAAGTTCAGACTTCATATCCATTGGAAATGCATGGTAACACCAAATCTGTTATTCAAGCAAGTTTATAAGTTTATGAGAGCAATAAATTAAAATATGACCCTCATTTTTGGCTTTGAACAGATTTTTATGTTGTGTTAGACTGCCATTCATTTTTGTTTTTATTTTTAAATCTACATCTGACAAGAGTGCCTGCAGAATGTTTTGCACACTTTTGTTTGGCAGCTAGCAATTATAGCAAAACATGCTTTACAGCAGTTGTGTTCAAAAGCTGTGCTGAAAAAAGAAAATATCCCCGTGATATGGCTACTGAACTCTTCTCTGTAAGCATGCTGATTTGCTGTCCAATCACCATGCACATTTGTGGAATAACAAAAACCTTTATTGTATACCAAGTATTAAATCCTTATGTGTCATACAGATGGAAATGTCATGACAATCACCTATGTCACATAGAAATATGGAGGCACAGACAGTGATAAAAGAAAAGAACCAACTGGCACAGCTACTAATTGGCTCATCTCCCTAGTGAATAAAATAATGCAGATACTAGTTACCCCTTAGCCTAATTCTCCACAGTCACCATACAACATTTACTTTATGTCTGCTCCAAACATTAATAAATTCAGTTAAAGTTTTGCACATGCAGCTAATCCTTGGGAAGGCAGTTGCATGTATCTAGCATTGATTCTATGAAATAAAAATTCTTCTTCACAATGCCACCCTTGAACAGGCCACTCTCTACCTGTAAATGGTATTTTTTAATGTTCTGAAAGATGCTTCCCTTTTGAACTTTGTTGATTTCCCTGAGTTAATAAAAATGAACATATGCTGTGTTGCTTCTCTTCAACAATATATAATAAGATTCAAGACCAACGTCTTCCATGCTGACAAATATTGTACCCCCTTAGAATTACACCAGAAACTAAACAAATTACTAAAGTTAGTCATCTTCTGTTCATATTGTAGCATCATCCTTAGAGAAGGTAAAATGCTGCTCAATGCTAGGCTCATACCAGCCTGGGACACATATTCTGAAAGTTCCATGATGTCTCTATTCACATAGTCTAGGGAGGTATGTCTCAGGTCATTTACACCCACATGGACTATGACTGAGTCATACTGTACTTCTAGTCCAATGACTTGAGTGTGAGTGTAATATGGTGAATCCTGGCCCCTGATAAACAACGGACTGTAACTTTCTCCTTCTTCATCCTGGTGACAGAGACATCAGTGTGTCTCACAATGGAAGTGGCTTAGAAGTAGAGGCTCCATGAGATGTGGCTGTATGTGCTGATGTGAGTGTTGTTTTGAAAGAGTCTATTTGGGGTTGCTGAGGGTATTTGTTATGTGTACTTCATCTAGGAGGTCTTTGGGATTTAGGAAGGTTGCATTTAACTGCCTCAACGTATGTGGGTCTATGTGTCTGCTTTGAACTGTGTGTGATGGGTGCAGTGTGTGTACTACTGACAACATGATTGACATTAGGACTGCTTTTATGTGAGGGGTTTGTCTCCAGTGACACTGTGTAAATACATCTCTCACATACCTTATCAGTTTGTTTGAGAATTAGTTGGTTGTCAGTAAACATGAGGCGATTTCTTATGGCCTCAGGATGACCATATCCACCAAGCTGGTAATGGAGATAGTGGGAAAGTTCATATCTATGGCAACAGACTCTTTTTACTGATTAGACAGTTGTAGTGAGAATATAAAGTAATGTCAGGAGTATCTGGTTTGCAGTTCTGTGGACAGTGCTTGTCACTGCAAACTTGTTGCCCTATGTGCAACTAGGTATTGATGAAATCTCAAGGGTGATTTTACAGGAAAATATCAACTCAAGATGACTGCCTCTTATAGGGTACTACCAAACACCTGAGGGGAAACAATTAAAGCAGACCCTAATGATTTGTGGATGAAGTATTTAGGGAGATATTCTGAAGCTGGGTTAGACAGCAGCTAATTAAGCAGTGCTTATTGAAAAGAAAGAATTTAGCTTTGTTGAGAATGATGAAAAGAGGGGTTTCTCCTGCCTGGCTACTGCCTGGTTACTGCTAGTGCTGGTCTCACCACCATAACTTCATGCTGCTGGGATACAGTGCTCCCTTGCTTCTTTTCTCCCACCCGATGAGAAGCAGGCCACAGGTTCTTTGGTGATCAACAGTCTTGTCCCAGATGATGCAAGGGTCTGCAGGCTTGTTGAAGCCTTTTTCTGGTAGATGCCTTGAATAGCAGCTAGACCAATCCAAAAGGTCCCACACAGACACTCCCTGCCCAATCAGAGACAGTCAGGAATCAAGACCTTCTGCTCCTTCTGTCACCAGGAGCAAAATATAAGCACAAATTCCAAGCTAGCATCTATGAAGCAGTTATCAGGCTTTCTGGTGATCAGCAGTCTTCAGGAAACAAATTAGTAATCACTAGCAAAGCTGCAGTACTTCATTCCTGGGCGCCATCTTTGCAAACAACAGCAGTGGTCGTGGGTATGTCTTATCACATGGAAATAAAATAATTTGAATGGACCATTTATCAGGCATGAAACATTAACATGTATAAAATGATACATTATTTGTGCCCTAATAAATGAAGTAATTTGATTGCTGTGTTTTCTGCCTTTATGCATTTCTGAAATTAATTGACAGTGGAACATGCTGTTCGCCAAAGAAATCATTGGTACTACTTTTGGTAAGTAATGCAATCTCTTCAGAACCAAGCAGGTGCTGAACTCCAGTGTTTTATAGTGAAGAAGCATTCACTGTGCCAGGTACTGTCCCACACAGTGACCCCTATGTCTGTTTATGCGACCAGTATTGAGTTAGTGACTAAGTATCTAGGTCACAGTCTTCCAGACTCTGTTATGCAAAATCTTATTCAAGCTGTAGAAAAGCATTTCAGACTCCCATGGTTTTCAAAAAATCACAATGGAAGTTCCTATTCAAAAAATATATGCTGCCCTCTACAGAAGCGCGTGTGTACACACACACACACACACACACACACACACACACACACACACACACACACACACACACACACTTAAAATACCATTTGGCTTAGTTTATTATTTATTTACTTATTACTTTTACAAATAATAAAGAAACAGCAATATACAGTCATTTAGGAAAGTGTATCAGTGTTAAAAGGTAATATGGAGGGCAAATGTACAAAAGGACTGTGCCCATCAAGGATAAAATGTATAAGATGTAAAAAACAGAATTAATTTGAAAGGTCCTGAATCAGCAAAAATAGCTTTAAAATACACAGACATGTAAGAAATACTATAAAGCACCAATTGAGATAGAAAAATAAAATTACAAAATGCTTATGTGAGAAAAGTGCAAGTTGTTATAGAAAACAAGACCAACACATCAGATAAACAAAAAGATAAGCCTGATTTTGTGTATGTATATGCAGTTAATAAAATTAATCCAGGTGCTAGACCAGGGCAGCCAGATATGCTGTTGAAGACTGGTTTGTCATCAGCCCAGTAGTAAGCAGAACCATTCTTTTTTCTCTGACCTGGTCAGACCCTGAGGTGATTATTTTTAGTATCTGCCTGCACTAGTAATATGGATCACTTTCCCCTTAATATCCCTTGTGATCAATCCACACCAGCCATGGGCAAATCCTGTGATACTCATAGTCATGGGTTATAGGTTCATAGGTTCATACTAGGCTATCTGCCCTAGGGCATTTATAAGCCTAGCCCGATTGTGTTTGGCTTACGCCACCCCTTGATTTGAGTATACTGTGCCCTTTTTAAAGTTTAGTTTACTGTGCCTCTGTCTAATAGTGACACGGAAGTAATCCCCGGGACAAACCTACAATCCCCCATCCACTCATCAAGATTCTTCTTGAAGAGAGTCAGTGAGGTGCTCTGCCTAACATGAATTGGAATTCTATTCCAGAGCGAAGGGAGCCTCTGGGTTATGAATCTGTCCCTTCAGCATGTTCTATTTATTTCTGTGCTGAGGTTCAAGTCCCTCGAGCGCGTGGCTCTAAGGGATTTAGAATTACTGAGGTGGAGCATGTCCATTAATTCTGGGTTGGACATAGCTTTATATGTCAGGCATAGATCACCTCGAAGTAGGCGGTATGCAACTGAGTAGAGCTGGAGTTTTTTTAACCGAGCAGAATATGGCATCTGTTTGAGTCCCTTGATCCTCCTGGTCAGGTACTTTTGGGGTCTTTCTAATTGCTGCAGGTGTCGGGTAAGGTACATCCCAAAGGGGGCATTGTATTCTATGATGGGCCTTATGAGGGATGAATAAAGGGGCAGGATTACCTCTCTTGATCTAGATGTGAATCCTTTCATGATGAGGTGGGCTATGTAGAAGGTCTTTCTAACCACTTTGGCAATGTGGTTGTCAAAGGAGAGATTGCTATCAACTTGGGTCCCCAGATCCTTAATTACTTTCTCTGTACTTAATGGGTTACCACCTATGTGGTAATTTGTGGGCACATTGTTTTTGCCAAAGGGTATGACTATACACTTTTTGGCATTTAGCTTTAGACCATGGCTCTGGCACCAGTTATCTGTCTCTGCAAGACCTTTTTGAAGGATGTTTGTGTCAGCTGGAGAGTCGATTATGGCACCCAGTTTGCAGTCATCTGCGAACTTGGTGAACCATAGTCCTCCCACATTGGCCTGTACCTCAGAAAAGTAAATACTGAACAAGAGCGGTCCCAGGACAGAACCTTGTGGGACGCCACTTGTGACCGGTTTCGAGTCTGACATGGCTCCAGCAACTCTGACTCTGTGGATTCTGTCTTTGAGCCAGTTTGTGACCCATCTTGTGACATAGGGGTTTATATTTAGGCTGGATAGCTTATCTATGATGCCCAAGTGGGGTATTGTGTCAAATGCCTTTGTGAGGTCCAGATAGGCTGTGTGGACTACCTTCCCTTCATCTATGGCCTTGGTGACTGTTTCGAAGAAGTCAACCAGGTTCAAAAGGCAGGATCTGCCCTTGACGAAGCCAAATTGGGTAGGATCTAGTGTCTGTAGGTCCCCAATGTCTTTGTTTATGAGTTCCATGATGATCCTCTCCATAGCCTTGCATACTAGGCTAGTCAGGCTTATGGGGCGATAGTTTCCAGGGTCCACAGAGGTGCCACCTTTGTGGAGTGGGACCACTGTTGCTGTACGCCATTCTTTGGGTACATATCCTGTAGTGAGTCTGAGATTGTACAGCAGTTTTACTTGAGGGATTAGTTCTTCTTGGAGTTCATGTAGGACGCAACCCGGGATGCCATCTGGTCCCATGGAGGCAGTGTTTTTTGCTTTGGAGAGGGCGGCCTTCACCTGAGCATCAGAGATGTTTGGGAGGCTGCACTCTGCCGGGATAGATACTTGCTCTTTTGGGGGTGGAGAAGTTTGCACTGAACCTGTCTGCCAGGATATTGGCGATGTCTGTGGGTTCAGTGTATTTTTTGTCATTTAGAATCAACTCAGAACAAGTCTGGGAGTTGCATCCCAGATTCCTAGCATAACTGAAAAAAGCTTTATGATTGTCTTTAGTGTCCTGTGCAATTTTTCTCTCAAAGCTGGCCTTGGAGGAGTTTATGAGGGATCGTAATTTTTTGCTAGTACTGATCAGAGATGCCTTCCCTTTTATGGATTTTGCTCTATCATGCAGTAGCTTCCTCCTTCTGTTGTACAGTTTATTTATGGCTGGGGTCCACCAGACTGGACGCCTGCCTTTGGATGATTGGGTCTTGATTTTGTTTGGGATAGCATGATCCATGCATTCCTGGAGATGTCCATAGAATGCGTTTATATAGGATTCTGCAGTTTGGGCCGTAGTTTCCACTGGCCCCGGGGCCTTGAAGGATTCCACTTCAGTTTTGAGAAGTGTGAAGTTCGCTTTTGAGAAGTTTTTCACTGTGGTTTTCTGGGCTGGGGGTGGGGTCGGGATGTGGATATCCAGTGAAATTAATTTATGGTCTGATCTTACCAATGAGGATATACTTCTGGTATGGAGCATAGAGTCCCCATGTTGGTAATGATCAGGTCTAGTATGTTTTCCCCTCTTGTGGGAGTGGTGACTAGTTGTTCGATAACATTTGAGTTTATATATTCCAGGAACCTTTGGACTAAGGTGCTGGGGCTTGAGTAATGCTCCCAGTCTATGTTTGGGTAGTTGAAGTCGCCCAATATAATGGTGTTCAGAGAGATCTTAGTGTTCTCCAATGTTTTCAGGAAAGCCAAGTGGGATTCCTGACTTTGAGAGGGTGGCCTGTAGGATGCTATAAACTGAAAAGCAGTCTTGCCCACTGTCAGTTGCACATGGATGGTCTTCGATACTTCGTGCACTGCCACTAACCTGGAGGTATGGATATCCTTGATAAATATGGAAACTCCCCCTCCTTTTGTGGTTCGGTCTGGGTTTTGGGGACAAAAAGCATGATATGAGGTATAACCCAGTAGTGCTGGGGTACTCTCTGGAGCCTTGAACCAGGTTTCTGTCACTGCACAGATATCGATGTTCTCCATACTGAGGAGAGCTTTGAGTGCATGCATCTTGAGGTTAAGACTTCTGGCGTTTAGCAGCATTACCCTTAGTTTCTTGTTCCTTGTGCTGTCTATGGAGGAGGGTTTGACTTTTGAGCCTTGCCTAAAAAGGCACTATGGGGGTGGCAAGAGCCTTTGCCAATATCCAAAAGCCCAGGGGTGACAGGTGCAAGCAGTCCCTAGTGAAGCAATGTGGCTTGTTGAGCATGTCATCCCAGGCTGACAGACACTGGATCCCCTTTGAATGACACCAAAATTTTAGCCAATTGTTAAAATCGATCATTTTGTCTTTATACTGTGGCATCATTCTAGGTGAGGGTAAGATGCTGCTCAAGGTCAGGGTCATACTGGCCTGGGCTACATGATCAGAGAGCTCCTCTATGTCTCTTTTAATGTAGTCGAGGGAGGTACATCTCAGGTCATTCACACCAGCATGTACAATGACTGAGTCATATTTGTATTTGCTTTGGAGTGACCTGAGTGCTTGCGTTATGTGACAGATCCTAGCACCCGACAGGCAGCTCACTGTGACCTTCTCTTTATTCAGCCTGGTGAGCGGGACGTCAGTGTGTCTGACAATAGAGTCACCTATTACAAGGGTATCAGGTGTGTTATTCAGCCTTAAGGGCTGTGACTGCTTGGCACACTGACTTTGTGTGCTATGTGTTGTACATGTTTTGTTTTGGGGTAGCGTTTGTTTGGATGTCTGCTTTGGAGGTCTCTGTTGCTTAGGTAGATTTTTATTTAGAGCCTCCGAGTATGTTTTTGTGTTTTATGTGTTTGGTTCGCTGTTGTGGTGGGACTATGTGATACTGGAATTGTGTTGTGTGAGGTTACCTTCTCCTCCTGACTGGTTACACCAGTTTTGAGATGAGAGAGCTCAGCCTCCAGTTTGGCTATATGGTTGCATCTCTCACATATATTTGAACCTGTTTGGAGGAGGAGAGGGTTGTCCGTGTACATGAGACAGTTGTAACATTGCCTCAAAATTCCCAGATTCACCAGCTGGACTGGAGAGGAAACCATTGACTGACCTTTGGACATGCTAGAGTAATATAGGGAACTGAATTAAAACGGACCAATAGGGGACAAGGTAATCATAGAGAGTATAAGAGTAAGTAGTGCTTATGGTTTATTAGTGCTAACTTGTAAGATTACTTATTTGGACCAGTGAGGGGCCTTAGAATGAGAATATGGTGTTTAATTTGAGAGACAGAGCAGTTCTAAGGGAAAAAGTAAAGAGCAGACTTTGCGGAGCCAGGAATAGTTTAAACCCAATTAGGCAGCGCTGCCTGATGTTGCGCTATGCGCAAAAACGCGCAAAAGAGGGTTTTAAGAGAGGGAGATCAAGGAGTTTGGAATTGACCCAAAATGGCCAATAAAACTACAGTTTCAAGGCAGTAACCACTCCCACAGGGGCAGGCAGGCTGCTCAATGTTTATCACTGCCACTGATGAACACAGAGACTTCCCTTTAGCCCAAGCAAGCAATGGCCTCCAAGAAACTTACAAACAGTTCAGAACAGCAAATCTGTAACTGAACTTTTTTAAATCTCAGAAAAGTGGGAAAAAAGCAAGATTTTTTTGTTTTTTGTTTTTAAGGAAAACAGAGGTTCACAAGTATCAACAAATTAGAACAGTGCAGTAAATGACCCCACACTTGAGTGCTAGGCCAGAGACAGATAAAATGCAAGTTTTAAGAAAAAACGATTTTAAAAATAAGTGCAGGCAGGAAATTCAGTAATCAGCTCTAGGTTGTGTACTAAATACAGTTACCAACACAGAAATCAAGTTTAACAAGCCAGAAAATGCTCAAAAGTAGGCGGCAATGCAGAAAGACTTAACAAATAATCTGAAGCAAAATACTTAAAATCTCAAAAGTGGCTCCTTTCTTCTCTCAGCATTTTCTCCTCTTGGTGGGTGCTTCACCAACAGCCAACAAGTCCAAAAAGACGCCAAAACCACGAGGCAATCGGGTTTTGAGAGGGAGATCAAGGAGTTTGGAATTGACCCAAAATGGCCAATAAAACTACAGTTTCAAGGCAGTAATCACTCCCACAGGGGCAGGCAGGCTGCTCAATGTTTATCACTGCCACTGATGAACACAGAGACTTCCCTTTAGCCCAAGCAAACAATGGCCTCCAAGAAACTTACAAACAGTTCAGAACAGCAAATCTGTAACTGAACTTTTTTAAATCTCAGAAAAGTGGGAAAAAGCAAGATTTTTTTTTTTTTTTTTTTTTTTAAGGAACGCAGAGGTTCACAAGTATCAACAAGTTAGAACAGTGCAGTAAATGACCCCACACTTGAGTGCTAGGCCAGAGACAGATAAAATGCAAGTTTTAAGAAAAAAACGATTTTAAAAATAAGTGCAGGCAGGAAATTCAGTAATCAGCTCTAGGTTGTGTTCTAAATACAGTTACCAACACAGAAATCAAGTTTAACAAGCCAGAAAATGCTCAAAAGTAGGCGGCAGTGCAGAAAAACTTAACAAATAATCTGAAGCAAAATACTTAAAATCTCAAAAGTGGCTAAAATAACTAGTTTCTGAAGAAGGAGAGGGCGATCACCAGTTTGTAATGCTCACTTAAGGTCAAGGAAAATGTTGCCTGTAATAAAGCCTTTTTTATATAGCTAAAATGTAATTGGTTACAGTGTGCAGTGCTCTTATTGTGCTGTAGGTAGGTCAGGCGCTGTCCTACCTGTGTGAAAGGATGTTATTTTTTTGTATGTAGTCTACTATTTGACCATATGCAAGTTTTTTCTAGTATTTGACTAATGGACAAGTATTAGCTTTTGGACAGAAGTTGTTAACTGAGGTCAGTAAGCATACTTGTGAGTACAGTAAAATGTGTTTGAAGCTATGGGGAGTGAAGTGGTGGTTAGAGTTATGATGAAGATATCTTTTACAGGGCCATTTAGTATATGTATTTTTATGGCTATTTGATAACAAGGTAAGTGAACTGGTCTACTCACCCTTTTCAGTCATGACCTAGGCACAAGGTGCAGTGATTACAAATATAAGTATAGTTACACATGTTTATATTAATTTATAATTTACAATAATGAATGGTTACATTCAGTAAAATGAGTAACTTACTCAGATTTGGTCTGGAGAAAATACAGTGTGAACAAGTGAGTTATCCATTATGGCAATATCATTTGCGAGCAGATTTAGCCATGAGGTGTTCTTATTACTCCCCAAACTTTTTTTCTTAAACAAGAAACATCTTTATTAAATTATCACGTATGATATAGGCAATCATATAGTTATATAAATGAAAACAAACCATATTAACATATTTTCAGTTGCAAATATTATACATCACCTGTAATCTTCTATACATTCATTGGCAATCAGACATTATGTAGCTCATTCAATTCCTGCATTCCCTTAAACCTCATTCCTCCTCCAAAACATTATTCTGCACATATTGTTTGCACAATTCCTATTTTTTCTATGTAATTTGCACCTATCCTTTTCTAAAATTCCACTTGCAGATCTTTTATTTCTGTTACTGTATTTACTATTTCTAGTCTAGTTGGTTTAGACTTTGATTTCCATTTTCTAGTAATTTTTTTCCTGGCAGCCATCAGAATTAAAATCACCAAGGCCTTACTATGTCAAGGTAATTCTGATTTTGTATCATAGGTCAAAAAAATAATTTTCTTAGTTATACCACTTTGCTCACCCAGTATCTCTGATAAAGTAGTCTGCAGGAATTTTTTAAAGTCTGCCATCTCATTACACTCCCAAAAATATGTTCCCAATGGCATCTTTCTTCCTCATCACACCTCCAATATTTGTAATCTACCTGAGAAAAAATTCTTTGGAGCTGACTTGTGGTATAAAATGCATATGCAAACACTTCCAGACAAAGAACCTAAATCTTCTAGAACTTATTGCATATTTGGGAGCCATACATATAGCCTTCGATTGTTTCTATGTGAAATGCTTGCCCAATGTATCTTCCCAATCTTTTCTAACCTTCGCTGATTGATTCCTGTAGTTATCATGCAATAGTTTGTATGCCCTACTAATTATCCCCATTTTAACAGCAGCGTCTATTCTAGATTCTACTAAAACTCTACCAGTGCTGGTCTTTCACTTAGGGTCCCCCTATTCCTTTCTCTTTGCCTATACTCTGATATCAGTCCTCGATAGGGAAGGCAATCTCATGCCTGCAGTCCAATATTACTTCATAATCTTAGCAGTTTAGGATGTAAGATATGAAGTTTTGGGTTATAGCTGTAGTCAGTGGCTTCCAACAACTTCAGTATTTCAATTTTTGTCATAGTTTTAAAGTAGCCTGGGGGTAGGTGAGCTGCAGGTATAGAAGAGGTGGTGGTGTAGGTGGGGAGAGATTGTTGAAGAATTTTGCTGTGGGTTGTGGAGGTACTGAAATAATATTCTTAGTTTTGTTTATGTTTAGCAGTTTGGGTTGAGGTTTTGAGGCCATTAAAAAATAATTTGTTAGTACCTTTTTGTCTGATGACCTGTCAGAACATTTTGGGCTGTTTAAGCATATTAGTCTACAGTATATTAAAGTAATTCATTGTAACTAGCTTGGTGTTTAGTCTGGTGGTATTTGTTAATATTTATTAATGCTCCGATTTACTGTTATCATTGTCTGTGTTCCAGTCTGACCATCCTTTGTTGCTTAATTTGATCTGTGTCCTTAGATCACTAGTCAGCCATGGACTGTTTTTAGTGGAAATGTGTTTCTTTACTATTGGGAATGGACAATCCTTGATGAGGAAAGAGTATATTATAAAATGAAGACATGGTGTTTGTAGAGTTGTCACAGTTATACACAGTATTCTATATATGGAGTCATAGGTCTGTTTGCCATAGTTTTCTCCTCACTTTGATTATACTTCTTACTAGCTTTATCTGTAATGTGGCTTTCTTGGCTTTAACGATCCAGGAAGTACCTGTGGAGTAATGATCACTCATAATAAGTGGATATACCTGTAAGTTGGAAAGTTTCTTTGTATTTTTGTTCTGACAGCATCTAAAAGAGTACTCTTGTCTGTGCGATGGTTTGGTCTGGTGCCTTCCTTGATAACTTGAAGGAGATTGGTGATAGCCTAAAACCTATTTACTTGGATTTAGCATGGCTATAATTAGGTGGTATAAGAAATTACTTCTTAGAGAACACATAAGGATACCGTTTGTTTTAATAGACTAGTAATAATGTACACTGCAATATACAGAGAAAACAAGGATATGCTTGTTGTAAAATACATAGTTAAAAAGCAATACAGCCACACAAATCAGAATTAGTAATGAATCAAGTGTCAAGTGCTGTATGGATATTGGGGGTAGCATATTAGATTAGCAGAGTTAAGAAAAACAAATAAATGCATATAAAGAGATTAACAGGCAAAGAGCAGCAATAAAAAAGAAAGTTTAGGAGCGATCTAAATAAGGACTGTAAGGAATGAGGTTAGAACTTAGCAACGAAGAAAAGATTAACACTGACAGTGGGAATTTAAACAGGTGTGAAAGCATATTCTAAGCCACAGTACACAATGAGCCAAAGACCATAGGCTAGGCCCATGCTTTTTTTTTTTTTTTTTTTTTTAGAATATGGAACTTTGCAAAGCAGAACTATTGTAGGCAATAGTTCATACAGGCAATGCTGAGTGTCATTTCAGGGATGTGCGGGAAGTGATGTAGCAGTGGCTGAGGAGTAAGCTAGTCAGCTATTCTTGCTGTAAAGCAGCTATTTCTGAGTTTACCTGAGTGCTGAAAAAGCAAAGCAATACAATGTTTATGATCCCTTAGGCTACTGTAAGCCTAACCTCCTCAGTGAGGTTTGTACACTGATAAACCAATACAATTTTTTTATACTTTTTGTAGTCCTGAGCCTGCTGACCATGAAGACCCCACTCTGACCACGTCCATTTGTTCTACATCAACAGGGTGAGAAACAATCACAGAGCAGCTACTATCAATGAAAGCATAAGGAGTCTTGTGTTTTGTGGCCCTAATGTTTCCACCAGTGGCTGGTGCGTATGTTTGCATATATGAGGGCCCTACGACAGCTTCCTCTGAGAGTGTGGGCATTTCATCACATGCTTTATGAAGACTGCCCCAGGACTCATGACTTGGCCCAGGCACTGCATGTTGCCAACTTCTGTCTACAGTAGTTGCTGGCATTACAGCAGGCCTAACTTCATCATTCTACCCATGATGGGTGAGTTAGCATCTGCTGAACACGTTTGTCTTAACTCATTAGCTCTTCCATTGCCTAGCTACATAGGTAATCCCAGGTCATCTGGGTAATAAGTAGACATTTGTTCCCTGTGCCACAAAGTTGACAATCAAGCTGATACACGTCTGGCATTTACATTGTTTACAATTCTTCCATGAGACTCAGAAATTAAGGAATGGTCTAAAGATAGTAGTTAATTTAAGTGGCGTGCTTCATTTGACCACTCAAAGTTTGGATAAACAGAGATCAAGCAGGCATCTATACTACATATACATCGAAACTAAATGCATAAATGCACTTAGGTGCACTAGCATTTAGTTTAAATGAATAGCCATCCGCATTATCCCCATCCTGTGAAACTTAGAATATTTTTAAAAATGCCTGATCGTGCTGCCTAGCTGTGTGTGTGTGTGTGTGTGTGTGTGTGTGTGTGTGTGTGTGTGTGTGTGTGTGTGTGTGTGCCCCCCACACACACACACACACACACACACACACACACACACACACACACACACACACACACATATATCTGTTTGTTAGTTAACTGGGTGAATAGGTACAACACCCTTTTCAGCCACAACTTGGGCCACATAGCAAAAACAAATGTAGAATACTTAAACACAGATATCAAAATATCAGTAAGCAGACTATATATGCTAGGCACAGATAGTCACACCACAAATTTACATAGATGCTTCATGCTCTCACTAAGCAGACATATACAGTGGATATAAAAAGTGTACACATCCCTCTTAAAATGCCAGGTTTTTGTGATATAAAAATGAGACCACAATAAATCATCTCAAAACTTTTCCCACCTTTAATGTGACCTATAACCTGTACAATTCAATTGAAAAACAAACAAATATGTTAGGGGAAAAATATAAAAAATAAAAAACATACAATAAGCTGGTTGCATAAGTGTGCATACCCTTAAACTAATAATTTGTTGAAGCACCTTTTGATTTAATTACAGCATTCAGTCTTCTTGGGTAGGAGTCTATCAGCATGGCACATCTGGACTTGGCAATATTTGCACATGTAATTAAACAAATTCTTAGTAAAAAATATAAAATAAGGTATAGGAAGGTAAGGTACAGTCAAATAAAGGTAGCAAGTGTGATAAGGTATGTTGCATTACTATAGTGGACTGTTTCAATCTTAACCCAAATTTGAAAAACTAGAAAATGTAAACTTTTCTTAAAGATATAACTTCAGCTTTTTCTTACATAATTGTAGCATTTGTATTGCACTAATGGTAACTATGTGATGCCTTAAAAGGTCTAGTATTAGAGGTAACATGGGATATATGCAGATGACCCCTTAAGGTCATCAGGTGTTGCAGCTATATGGCAGTTCTGAATGCCCATAACTTTTTTCCTTCTGTCTGTAACAGACAAATTCAGACCAATAAAGCCAAACCCCACTAGCTGTGAACATGCATGTTTCAGCCTTCTTATGGCAATTTTTTTCTTTTCTTTTTTTTTTTTTTTTTTGCTAATTGTTTCTTCTGTGTGACCTTGTTACTCATTGTTTTAGTTTGTTAGTTGGGATATTTTGCAGACATATGGTTATAAAATCCAAACACTTCTTCAGATATTTTGCAGACACCCTGATGGTTACGGACATCAGCTGGGTATGACAACCCTGTTTCCAAATGTTAGACAAACAGTCCACTTATGCTGTGCTGATAAGGCCATAGGAAGGCTGAAACATGCATGTCCACAGCTAGTGGGGTTTGGCTTTACTGGTCTGAATTTGTCCATAACAGACTTAAAAGGGAAGAAAGTCATGGGCATTCAGAACTGCCATATAGCTGAAACACCTGATGACCTTAAGGGGTCATTTCCATAACATCTCATGTTACCTGTTATATAAGAGGTTTTAAGGACCCACACAGTAGAAAATCTAGCTTGGCTGGGGTTTTCTTTTGTTTTTTGCTGAAAGAATTTTTCTTCAGGTAAACTGTGGTGAGGAAAAAAGAGATAATTGGGAACATATTTTTTGGGAGTGTAATGAGCTGGCCAACTTTAAAAATTCACTGTAGACAACTCAATCAGAAATACTGGATGAGCAAATTGGTGTAACTAAGATTTTCTTTTTTGACCTGTGACACAGAATTGGAATTGCCTAGACATAGTAAGGCCTTGTTGAGTTTAATTCTGGTTGCTACCAAAAACAATTACTAGAAAATGGAAATCAAAGTTCAAACCAGCCATACTAGAAGTAGTCAATATAGTAAAAGAGATCTTTAGAAAAAAGGTAGGAGCAACTTAAGTAGAAAAATGGGACTTGTGGGAATAATTCATGCAGAATAATGTTTTGGAGGAGGAATGAGGTTTAAGGAAAGGCAGGAATTGAATGAGCTATGTAATTAATGTTCACATGACAGTGACAGTATAGAAGAATGTATGTGATATATAATGTTTGCAACTGAAAATATGTCAATATGGTTTGTTTTCATTCATATAAATGTATGATTTTCAATGTCTTAAGAGAAAATTCAATAAAGTTGTTTCTTGTTTAAAAAAATAATAGCACACATATATGCTTAGTAATGTCAATTTACTAATAGCAGAAACATATATATATATTAATCACTTGTAAGTTAACCTTTCTGTATATTAAAAAAAAACACTTGTAACTTCAGACCCAGAAGGCCCTTTTTCAGGTACTTAGGTTAGAATCTCTGCAGACCCTATGCTCTATGAAGAGTTACCTGAGTAGGTGTTTCTTAGGTGTCTTCAGTTTTGAATGAACAATTATGGTACTGTGGTTATTTATTAGTTGTAAGTGGTCTGGGCTATCCATAATTCCATGGTAAAGGATATGGTTGGTCATCCGTCTTGGGGTATGGATAAGGCTGACGATTTTCTCCTGGAAATGATCATCTTCTTCAGTTTGTTATGTCATTCATCTTAGAGCAGGAATATGGCTGGTCATTTTCTTCTTGAAATGGTTATACTTTATGATCTGATCCTGCAGCTGCCGTTATAAAGATGGCTCTCTGCAGTAGTCTTCTGGCGTTATTACATCCATTCTAGAGCAAAGGTTTCTGTTTAAGAACAGCGGTGCACTCAAAGTTATACTATTAACTGACCATCAGGTTTGTTTATTTTTTCTGTATAGTAAACATAATTTACTAAGGTGTTAAATGTCTGTACCTAATTTATTTACATTAGAATATGGTTCATGATATTTCTTCTTTTATACCTTACCCTTTTATCACAAATGGAAAATAGTAAGAGACTAATTCTAAGTTAAATACAACATATTGGGCTTGTGATATTCCTTATCTTTTTGTACTTTGCTGTACCTGGTTGCTGTGCTAACTCATTTCTTCCAGTACAGTTGTGGGTATGTGTACTCAAGCATCCAAAAGTTGCATTCTGAGCTTCTTGACAAAAATCAAATGATGTCCTTCTTACATTTCAAATGTTCTTATCTTTGGAAACAAAAGGGATAATAAGGAAGTCTAAACGGCAAACTGTTCAGCACAAACTAATCTCGCCAGCATTAGTATTCATTACATTCCAACTCTAAAATTGTATTTTATAAGTCACAATAACTACAGTATTTATTACATTTTGTAAAAAAAAAAACATACATCTCACTAACCACTTATGCTTCACACTTACTGTCAGCAACATTTTGTTCCTTTAGCTTTGAGATTTCATATGAGGTTAATCAATTCCGTCTGTGCCACTTTTAAGATATTTAGAGAAATATTTAGAGAAATAAAAATGATGGCAATATAAACAAACAGTATATGAACAATTAATATCTCTATAACTGCACTAGAGAGAGAGACCAAGTATTAGTGCAGTTGTGCTGCCCATCATGTAAGCTTTAAGATGAAAGATTTCAAAAGCTTCTATTTAACGTAGTTTTGAAAAAATTAATGTAAATATGAATAGGCAATATTAGATTCTAGGTGTCCGTAGGATGTAACTAGAGAAACAGCTGTGAGGTGATTATTACATTATTTTGCTCTGTTGCTTTACATGTATTGAATGACATCATTAACATTGTTTACAGTGCATTCATATCTGCACTGACACTTTTCCTCACTCTCTGAGCATTGTAATTCTGGGAGGGTACTCCTATAATGTCTACAACGGCTGTACTGCCATACATTTCTATATGTGCTGTCTGCTGCTTGTGCAACCTGCCTTCTAGATGTTCTCAATCCTTCGCTACTTAAATGCCCTTCTACAGATATTCTTACTATTGCGTATTTACATGTTGCTCCTGTACTGGGTGATATTTTTACTGATCTGTGGCACTCCCTTCTCTCTTTTTGTCTGTTGTATGAAATCTGGTCCAGCATTCTTTTAATCTTTTTTTTAAGGGATTAATAGCCCAGAATTAAAATTTTGAAAATGGATCTAGTTGCAACTTGCAACCTTTATAGCCTATACAAAACTCATGGAAATGTGCTCAGAGGAAGATGTTCCACTCAGAACCCTGTTTGCCAAGTACTGGACCCACTACAATGGTATAGACTGAAATTTGAAAGTGCCATGTACACAGCATTTCTATAATTAAGATGAGAAAGCCTTAGTGCAGGTGTGTAACAGAAGCAGTATCATTTAGAATGATTAGATCCTTATTCTGGAAGATATTCCTGAGATGACAGTTATGGAGGTATGATGGGTTCAACACAGCCATTAACTGGTCCTGAAGTACTTGAGAATTTAGATCCGATAAAGTCTGCTTAACAAATAATACTGGTGAAGGTTTGTAAAGATCTGTAGCCCAAGACATTTTTAGTCTGACTTTTTTGTGAGAGTTTTAAGTCTTATAAGTGTAGTGCTCTGGGCAGGGGCCACCAACTGTGGTTCTCACAGAGTCAGTGACAGGCAGCAACAGTTTGTGGTTCAAAGTTTTTACCACCGCCACCACCATTAAAAGATTAGGAGTAAAGCCTACATCATCTTAGAGCTGTGGGATTAGAACCCACATGAAAGTGATACGACCACCACCATTACAGGCCTAGGATTAAAGCCTACATCATCTTAGAGATGTTGGATTAGTACCCACATGAAAGTGATACCATCACCACCATTAGAAGCCAAGAAGTAAAGCCTACATCATCTCAGAGATATGGAATTAGAAACCACATGAAAGTGACACACCCTCTGGAGTTTTACATGTTATCAAGAACACTATTAAGATCCCAAATCCTTGACACAAAGACCAGTTCTGAATCATTATAGTGGAGCCTGTAAAGGTCTTCCAGTAGAAGCACCAGCACAGAGTCAGTCTTTGTGGAATGTAACATTAGTCAGCTAGCACCATCCAGTTCAGGATGGAATGCAGGCAGTTAGCAATGATGGCAAAGTCTGATATTTGCTCCAGAAAAAAAGGAGAGGTGCAGCTGAATGTCATCAGCATAGCTGTGAAACTGCATACCTTCCCCACATATGTCATTATTTAATGGTGACATCTATACATATATATATATATATATATATATATATATATATATATATATATATATATATATTTATAATTATGGATTTACTTAGCTTTATCGAACAGTCCTAATATCGACGTGAATAATGTCAGCACCAAATGACTGATATTATGAGTGTTGACAGACTACTAAGCAATCACTGAGCATCAATCATGGTGCATGCAAAAACCTTAAAACCAAATAAAAAGAAAATATCCTTTTTTGCAGGGGGCAAGCCCCCCCTGCACCATCCATGTGGGGGGGCTGTGCCTCCCACATCCCTGCTAATTATATATTCTAACTCTGAGATTGCACAGTTCTTGGGCGGCTGTGGTGGTGTAGTGGTTAACATTGCCGCCTCACAGCAAGAGGTTCTCTGGTTCGATTCTCAGCTGGGGTGCTTCTGTGCGGAGTCTACATGTCCTCCCTGTGGTTGCGTGTGTTTCCTCCGGGTGCTCTGGTTTCCTCCCACATCCCAAAGATATGCTGTAGGTGGATTGGACACTAAATTGGTTCTAGATGTGAGTGTGTGCATGTATGCGCTGTCTGTGGACGGTTGGGTGCCGGGCTAGCAACTCAACCCCGTAAAGCTCCACTTCCAGTCATTCTGCAGACCATTGTTCTGCTGTGGCAACCCCTAACTGAAAAAAGCCAAAAGAAGAAGATTGCACAGTTCTCAGGTGAACAGCAAATTCCCCAACCACAAGAATCATGCAATCTGCTACTTTTCTTGACAGGTGTCAGCCATCTGTTTAGACAAATTGTGCAGATATTACTAATCACTCAGAATGCACAGTCCAGCAGGAGCCTGAAAGATAAGCAAAGAACAGATAACACCTGCTGTAAATGTCTCAAAAGTTATAGAGCAAACCAATGTAGGATGGAGCAAATAAGTCTTCAGTGGGATCAGATTCAGTCAGGCAATATTCCAATGTCCACAGTTTTAAAATGCAGTTGAGCTCTAGAAAGACCAGGACAGAGTACAACGGAGGATCCTTTACCATTAGGAATATGTTAATGAACCTGAATAGGACTGCCTCAATTCCGGGATGAAATCTAAATCCATACTGCAGAGGTTCAAAGCATACAAGAGAGGTTAAATGAGAATACAACAGTGTATAAACAATCATTTCAATAACCTTATCATGAAATGGAGGGTTTGAGACAGTGTGGTACTACTCAAGACTGCCATAACCAAGAGGTAATTTCTTGAGGATGGGCATAATTAAGGCCCATTTAAAGGAGTTAGAAAACAACCTATACCCACAGAAGATGTGACAATCTGAAATGAGCAAGCCCAAGAGATTCTGAGCAAGATATCACAAGTCTGGAAGCTCTAAGTCCAGTTTGCAGTAATCCAGACACAGATGAAATCAATTTCTTCATCTCGTTCTATAGACAGAAAACTGCAATGTTCACTGAAGGCTGCTTGCAGGACAGCATAATTAATGGAAGACAGCTTACCTACAGAAAATGTCCATCCACACACACACACACACACACACACACACACACACACACTCGGCAACTGAAAAAGCCTTCTGAATGGAGAATCAGGTCAGACTGCATAACATGTTAATGACTTAGAAAAGAGAGACCAAGCAGCCAAAAATGGGCCATATTTATCACAATTTCTGATAGAGAGTAGGACATATCCAAAATAAGCTTGCCCACGGGAAGGATTTATAGCTTCTATTTGTGTTTCTATATACCCTCCTCTTAATGTGGGTATATTAACCTGAATGACTAAAAACTTAAACTTATGCTGTTCAGGCGTTTCTAAAATATGTTTTGAAACAGTATTTTTATTTGATTTAATGCGAATATTATACTGGTGTTCCCTGATTCTGTCTTTGAGTTTTCTATCTATTTTGCCCACATAAAATGCTGGGCAAAACATACATTGGGCTAAATAAACAATGTGTTCAGTATCACATGTAGCCATAGCACTAAATCGAAAACATTGTTGATTAATTGGGTGTATAAAAAATGCATTGCTGTCTATCAAATTGCAGAAATTACATTTCCTGCAGGGTTTAGTGCAACCAGAAGAAACATTATGTTGTTGACTACTAGTTCTATCAGGGTAGCAAAGCAGTGTATGAATGTTCATATGATTATTATATATAAACCTGGGGGAATCTCCCACAATATTACATAGTTGTGGGTCAGCTGTAAGGATGTCCCAATACTTGGAATAAATAGAATCAGAGGAGGAGATGTTATGAATTATACAGATCAATGTGAGATGAAATAGATTATTAAGTTGAGAGCGGATAGGAAGCCTGGGCTCAGTGATAGAGTTCCCCTAAAACCCATACTGAAAGGTAGGAAGCTGAGAATTTAGAAGTTGAATTACTTGGACAAATACATGTATACATATGAATTTTGGGTAATAGCTTATGCATACAGTATGAAATATCTGTTAAAGAAATTTGACTTATGTTTTTAGATGACATGTCATTATTTCATAATTTAAGATTTTATATAGAGATGCAATTAGTAACTGTTTTAATTAATAGCAGGCTATGTGATTAACTCACAGGATGTGATGTCATTATTTTAAGTATATATAAGCTTTTTAAAAATGTGAAGCGTTTTTGACTTGAAGAAGCCCATGAGGTTGAAAGCGCTTGCCGACTTTGAATATTTGCTCAATAAACCGAGATTTCCATTTATCCATTTGGTGAGGTGAAGACTGCCTTATTTGGAACACTCTGTTATTGTGAAATATTGTTTATGTGGACTTTTCTTATCTGTCTCACGATACTCCTGTTTTTTGCTTTTGATACAATTTTATAAAATAGTCCAACTGGTCATATATATATATATATATATATATATATATATATATATATATATATACAACTATTTAGTCAAATGCATAAAATTGACCAAGCATCTAGTCAACAGGAGCTCGAGACTGTACAATTCCTAGGGTTGGGGAACATGCCCATCACCGTTTTTGTATTATCTTAAAGTCAGTATATCTATATATATATATATATATATATATATATGTATGTGTGTGTGTGTGTGTGTGTGTGTGTGTGTGTGTGTGTATATATATATATATATATATATAT